>NW_017672927.1:65898-137817 GCF_001879085.1 Nicotiana attenuata
ATATATATATATATATATATATATATATATATATATATATATATATATATATATATATATATATATATATATATATATATTGAAATTGATTATAAAAGAAATAAACACAAACCGAACGAATCGAACAGCCTTGACCCTCGAGTTCGATCACCCTTGAACCAAGTGAAGTTTCAACTGAAGAACTGAGTACCAAGATAATGAAAATCAAAGAAAGGCAGTGTACTGCATAAATGTCATGTGTCTTACAAATGATCGGGCCCCCTTTATATAGTAGGGGAGTCCTACCCTTGATAAAATTCTAAATACAGTAAGAAATCTCCTGAGTAGCTAATTAATCGGCCTCTTATTGATACGTGCCGAGATTTTCGCCGTGATCCTCGCCCGATTGCGGATATTTTGGCTTTCCGTTATTTGGCTCGGTAAATTTCCCGGACCTCGCTCGATCTTTTTCTCGCTCGATCTCGATCTTGGCCGATTTCAATCTTGATCGGTCTCCGGGTCACGAGCTCGGCAATCTAACTTTGCTTCATGGTTCGATATAACACGATGTTGAACCTTGGCCTATCATGTTCCAGTATCGATCAGTCATACGAAAGAGCAAGCCCGATTTTGACCGTATACAAAATTTTATTCTTGAAACTTATTTTTCCTTCGGACTTTGTGTTGGCAATCAGACCTTTCCTTTAACTTTTTACTATAGTCGTTTTATAAATAGAGACGTTAATTTTGCTCTTTAGATTATCGACTTCCTCTTTTTGTATATTCGTTTAATTAGTATCATTTATACTTGGTATACTTTCCTTGTCATCTATATTACTTGGAATAGTATTTATGGATTCAAAAGTAAATAAGAAGTAATCAAGCACATTTATTTACAAATTTGAACAACGAAAGAATTTTAAGTAACACAAAAAATTCAAGTAAAATGATAAGAAGAAAAATTTATTCCTAATCAAAAAATTTATCAATTCCAATCGAAGTTCGGAAATTCATTTACAAAATTGAAAATGAAAAGAATGGGGCTCAATAGTAGTTGTTTAAAGCTTTACCATAATAAGTACTCCTTCTGCTTTAATTTATGTAAACCTTTTCGCTAAATAAAATCAACCAGACTTAAAAGTTAAAACACATGGACATTTTCATTGAAGGAGAAGGCTAACACGTTTTAATTAAGAGCCCGTTTGGCCATGAAATTTTTTTCACTTTTTTTTACGAAAAAATTTAATTTTCTTGCAAAATCAGTGTTTGGCCATAAAATTTTTATGTTCACTTGAAGATGAATTTTAGAATTTTTCGGAAATTTGAAAAACTCCAAAAAAATGTTTTTCAAAATTTTCACTCAAATTACTCACAAAAATTCAAAAACAATCCAAAAATATATATCCGAACACAATTCTAATTTTCGAATACCATTTTCACTTGAAATCTTTTCCCCACTTTTTTCTAGAATTTTACAATTCTTATGTCCAATTGCCCACTAAGTTGCTAGAAGGATCTATTGTGACCATTTATGACAGGACAAGGACGAAAATTCTCTACCAAGTATTTTCCACTTTAGGAAATTGCTCACATAGTTACATATTTTTTACATGTTGATTTTTTTTAATTATATATAGCTCGTAAATCATAGACAAAATTAGGATTTAAATTTGATGAATTCGATCAATAACGTTCTTATCACTTAACTCATTATGCTTCCTAAAAGCCTATGTGACTTTTGTGGTAAGGAAAGAAAGTGGACCAAGGACTTGAACATTATGGTTCGAGTTTGGGATTTTATCAAAACCTAGTCGATTTGTTGGGTTTGAAACCCATTATTTGCAGAGGAGGAGCCATGTTTTGAAACTTACGGATTCAGGATTGTAATCGTTTTAAATTATTGAGTTCTAAATTAATCATTTATACATATTCAATAGATTTTTAAGACAAATACATGCTTCAAACCAAAACTATTGGGTTCGGGCGAACCCGCTCCCGGCACTCTAGCTCCACTGCTGATTATTTGTACTTATTCATACGGATTTTTAACACATATACAGGGTCCGAGCCAAAGTTACCTCCTCGAACTGGACAATGATGAAACCTTTTGCTCATGGTCAAGTACATATCAGACTATACTACTTAGGCGAAATTGCATGGTGGTTTCCTCAAGTATTGGACTGATTTGCTACAAATGATGACTTGTTGATCACGCATCTGAATTTCTGCCTACATATAAAAATACCCTATATATACTTTGGGATTTTTCATCTGTTTCCTTGCTTTGTTGGTTTTTTTGCATAATCCCTGGAGTTTTTTGCTTTCACCAAGGTACTAATTGGTTACTATAATTGTGTAAACAATATTTTAACTTTTTGAGAAACCATGGGAATTCTTTTTCTTTCCCTTTTAGTCTTCAAGCTTTCTATTTATAGCTTTCAAGTTTAATGCAAATTGAACACTCTCTGGTTCCTAGGTTTTGTCGTATAATGACAAGAATTTAAGTTACCACATAAAGATTTGCATGGAATTATCTTATAAGCGACGTGATTGTATATATAAGTATTTTTTACTGTCAGTATGTAGAACTTAAACTCTCGTGACTTATGTTGCGCGGATTCTCCAAAATACTGCCGCACCCGTGTCGGATCCTCCAAAAATACACTACTTTTGCAGGATTCGGCTCGTATCCAGCGACATATTCGGAGAGTCTAAGCAACATAGCTCATGACAAAGCATGGATGCTAGGTGAACTAGTAAATAATGGCGAGTCTTCGAATTATTATTTTGCCTTATTATCAACCTAAAACCATACATTTTGATTGAGTAGAACCAGATGGAGTTAGTTGTTAAAGGGTGTAAAGAGGGTAATATTAAAATAGATAAAAAAAAATTTAAAGAAAAAACTTTCTTCTAATTGTTTTCACCTTTCTGCTATGTAGAGCTCAAGAACTTGTGAACAACATGGGAATCAAAGTTTTACTTGCAGCAATATTAATATGGGATTTCATAACCTGTGCTTTTGGCTTCAATGTATCTGCTGATAATATGATAAGGATTGGATTAAAGCGACGACCGTTGGATCTTTATAGCGTAAAGGGTGCAAGAATCTACGCTAAAGATCATCATAAAAGAGGTTCAAATAGGAACTTTGGTGCACTTAAAGATGAAATAGTTTATCTGAAGAACTATATGGATGTTCAGTATTTCGCGGAGATTGGTATCGGTTCACCTCCTCAGAAATTCGCTGTTGTGTTTGATACTGGCAGTTCCAATCTTTGGATCCCGTCTTCGAAATGTATCTTCTCTGTAAGTCTTATGTTCATACTTTTTGGTGCAGATTGCGTATTATCTTCGATTTATGTTCATACTTTTTGGTGCAGAGTGCATGTTATCTTCGTTTTATGTTCATACTTTTTGGTGCAGAGTGCATGTTATCTTCGTTTTATGTTCATACTTTTTGGTGCAGATTGTATGTTATCTTCGTTTTATGTTCATACTTTTTGGTGCAGATTGCATGTTATCTTCGTTCCAGATACAGATCGAGACTTTCTACTACATACACAAAAATTGGTAGTTAACCAATGGACTTGAAAAACTTCTATTTTTGATTGAATGTCATGTGATTTCAATGAAATCTTAATAACATGTTTACGTTTTCGCCTTTTACTATAGGAAAATCTTGCAAAATCCCTTTTGGAACAAGATCAGTGCGCGGATTCTTCAGCCAAGACAATACTAAAGTTGGAAATGCTGTTATAAAGCAGCAGGTGCAATCTTAATTCTTTGCAGCTGAAGTTTTACATATATTTTCAACGTTATTGTTGAAATAAGAATCTGTCAGGTTTTTACTGAGGTAACGCGCGAAGGATTTTTCACATTCTTGCGTGCACGGTATGATGGGGTACTAGGACTAGGATTTCAGGATGTTGCTGCTGGACGAGTAACGCCAGTATGGTAAATATATCCATCCGATCATAGCTAGATTACTTACTTTTTCACATAATATCTACTGCTTGTTTAATTATGTCTGGCTCAAGCATGCATCTCTAACTGATAACTGAATCGCGAATGGAAAACTATACAGTATAACCGCTCCCAAATATAATAATTGACAAAATGTATACACATAATATACAATTTAGCACTATAATTGCAGGTATAATATGTTGCTTCAGCGTATAGTTACTAAGCCAATCTTCTCGTTATGGCTTAATCGAGATCCTAAATCTAGTTTCGGGGGTGAAATTCTATTTGGAGGCGTGGATTCGACTCATTTCAGGGGTCAACATACTTATGTTCCCGTTGCTCAAAATGGTTACTGGGAGGTAATTAAACTGTGTAGAGTATACATTATATTCTTGTGTCTAGAGTTTTCGTCTTATGATACTTAATCTCGTGATGATACTGAGTTTGTTATATATTTCAGATTGAAATAGGTGATCTTTTTATTGGTAACAATTCAACAGGTAATATGTTCATTCACTTCATTTCCAAAACAGACTATTGAGCAACTGTTGTTTTTCTGTTTTTTCCTTGGCGATATACAAAGATTATACATAGTTATACATATATTATACATGAATTATACATTCGCTGGCTATTTATAATTGAAGAATTTAGGCTGGCGGCAACTTGAGTTAATTCTTCTTTTTCGTTTCACAGGTCTTTGCAGAGGTGGCTGTCCGGCTATTGTGGATACTGGGACGTCATTTCTTGCTGGTCCGACTGTATGTATTTCGACGATTGCTCCCTTTTTCTTCGTATTTCGCTATGGTTTTTTTACTACTTTTCTCAATAATCTATGTATACTAAATTTCAGACGATTTTGACTCAAATAAATCATGCTATTGGAGCAGAAGGAGTTGTTAGTATGGAATGTAAAACTGTTTTCTCAAATTATGGGAATTTGATTTGGGAAAACTTAATATCAGGGGTAAGTTCTTTTCCACTTCTCGTTGCTTTTATATACATACATTGTATGAGTCTGGAAAGGGAGTCTTGGTGTGACTGATAAAGTTACTGCCATGCATGTAATCAGGAGGTCACAGGTTCGAGCCGTGAAAACAGTCTCCTGCAGAAATGCAGGGTAAGGCTTGATGCACCGGGCTGCCCTTAATATCGTATGCGTCTAATGCTTTAACATCTCACTCTTTGTTCCTGCAGTTACAACCTGAAAGAATTTGTCACAGAATTGGCATATGTAAACATAACGTCTCGTTGGATGAAAATGTACACAGCTACGAGAAGAAAATGATGGTTAGAAATTCAAAATTGGAGGAACTAACAAATGATGAGAGTGCTTTATGTTCTTTCTGTGAGATGACAGTTTTCTGGATGCAAGTAGAATTTAGAAAAGAGAGAACAAAGGCAAAAGCATTTGAATATGTTAATCAGGTAAAGACTTTTCTACCACTAGACTATTGGTATATTTTGGTTTAACACTTTCTTTTAATTTTTTGTACTCTTTAATTGCATTTTCGCGCGAATCTAAAATTATCGATCGAAGTTAGTCGGTTTTTTTAAAATGACCGACCGATTTCGGTCGGTTATTTAATATTATTTTAACTTATTTTATATGAAAAACCGATCGATTTCGGTCGGTTTCTTAAAAAGTGAATTTCCCGTGATGCTAAAATAGTTTCCCGCATTTTTGCGCAAAAAAAAAAAACGATTCGGTCGGTTTCGTGAAAAAAAAAATTAAAAAATAAAATATTTTGAAAAACCCACAGAACCGACCGAAGTCGATCGGTTGGCCGCGGTCGGTTTTGGCCGAATTTCTAGTAGTGAGTCTTGGAGCAACGGTAAAGTTGTCTTCATGTGACTTATAGGTCATGGGTTTGAGCCGTGGAAGTAACCATCAATGCTTGCATTAGGTTAGGTTGTTTATATCACACCCCTTAGGATGCGGCCCTTCCCCGTACCTTGCATGAATGCGGGATGCCTTCTGCACTGGTCTGTCTTTTTAAATAAAGTTATTTTAATGCGACCTATAGGTCACGGATTCGAGCCGTACAAACAGACATTAATGCTTGTAGTATGCTGTCTATATTACACCCCTTAGGGTATGACCCTTCCCTGGACCCTGCGTGAATGCAGGATGTCTTGCGCACCAGGTTGCCCATTTAACGATTAGCTATCAAAATCTTCACTAATTCAATTTAGAGATCAATACGATGTTTTCTTATTGCACTAGCCATTTAAGTACTTTCTTTAGCTCTTTATGATATAATACACAAGTGAATTTACCTTACTACATTACTTAAGCAGTCAAACTACGTCACATAAAATGAGGTGCAGAGAGTAAGAAATATCTATACTTGTATCTAATGCCTCTTTATTTTGTGTTGAAGCTGTGTGAGAAGCTTCCAGATCCGAGAGGAAAATCATTTATCAACTGTGATGTCTTTTCCCTGCCACATATTACAATTACCATTGGGAATAAATCTTTCCCCCTTTCTCCAGATCAAGTAAGTTGTTACTATTAGAGGCGGAGGCGGAATTTAAAGTTTATGGGTTCTGAACTTGTTATTGAATCCATAACTCGTTTTGTTATTGCATTCGTCTGAACCTGTCAACTAATATTCTCCCTCCGCCCCTGGTTACAATCCGCACTTAACGTGCTACTACAATTGGGCTTAACATGCTATTACATGTTGTACAAGCACTTTGATTTATTCTTAGACGTCTATTTTCTGTTCTTCGTGGACTAACTTTCTGCGTATATTTTGGTAATAGTATGTTATCAGAATCGAAAACAGTCATGGTGCTCGTTGTGTTAGTGGATTTACAGCATTGGATGTGCATCCACGACGTCCCCTCTGGTAAAAAAAAAATTGTGTGGCGCGAGTTTATCTGCATATTTTGACACCTTATCAGATCACTTGTACATGAAATAGACAAATGATTTTCAAAATTCTTGATTGCAGGGTTCTTGGAGATGTATTCTTAAGAGCATATCACACTGTTTTTGACTTTGGTAATCTACAAGTTGGATTCGCGGAAAGTGCTTAGATCAAAATTTCATAAATTGCTTGGTTTTCGTCTTAGTCCGGCCCTTCCCCGGACCCTACACATAATAAGAGCTTAGTGTACCAGGCTGTCACTTTTCTTGGTTTTCGTCGTAGATGTTGTCACATAAGAGTAAGCTCTGCAGGTTTGCTTGGGGAA
Organism: Nicotiana attenuata; assembly: GCF_001879085.1. NCBI lineage: Eukaryota > Viridiplantae > Streptophyta > Magnoliopsida > Solanales > Solanaceae > Nicotiana > Nicotiana attenuata. Next base: position 73,048 of record NW_017672927.1, read on the forward strand.
AGATTGGCAATTTAGAAGCATAAACTCTTAAGGAATTTGTTATAGATGTTTGCTTTTTGCTTTTTCAGTAGTTGGAATAATGCATAAAGAGGTTGTGTATAAAATTGTTTTAGTAATGAATATATTCGTAGCCCTGCTCCGAATATGTTGAAGTCTCCATCTACGATCAGATCCTTTCTAAATTCTTTTACGATCGCTAGTCAAAGAGAATTTTTTCCTGTATTATAGCGACAAGTCTATTATTGAGTTTCATAATTAGAGTAAACGAACCACTATATCTTACTATTAGGGATGGCAATTGGGGCGGGGCAGGGCCGGGCAACCTTTGACCCACTAAGATTTTGACATGCCCTGCCCTGCCCCGTTTAACCTTGTTCTAAAATTTTGCCCTGCCCTACCTTATTAAGCCCTGCCCCGCCCTGCCCCGTTTAGATTCATTTTCATTTTTTTTTATTTTCCAGTAAATATTTTGTCTTGAAGATTTTTTCTTTTCGAGAAACATGTGATTACCTCTTCTTATTTATTTTTTTTCTCCAAAACCGTTTAATATAACTTATACACACTAGCTATTTTTTAAACTATCAGTGTATTTTTACATAGCAGGTCACTTACTATATTTTTTTGGTTGTAAAATTAGAATAACTATAGACAATTAACTCCATTAAAAGTCATAATCTTAGCAAGATGGTGTAAAAACACTACTGCTATGAGACACCAAAAAATAAATAAGTTGTCTCTAGTAACTTGAGCATATGGATCGGATGGTATGCACAATATGAGCTTTGGTACTTCTTGCCGTAAAATTGACATGCCTGCTTAAAAAGAAAAGATTTAAAAAAAAAAAGAGTTATCCTTTAAAGGTATTATCCCAAATTTGTGTCCGTTACATCCTCTAGCTACTTCAATATCAATTTATGAAAGAAAAGAAGACATGGACAATAAAGTAAGCCAGGGGCTGAACTACAACCTGCCCTGCCCCATTAAATTTTTTCAAAAATATAGTTTTGCCCCGCCCCGCCCCGCCCTGCCCCATTTACATATTTCCCTACCCTGCCCCGTTTACTGTTTGCCCTGCCCCGCCCCGCCCCGCCCCAATTGCCATCCCTACTTACTAACGTTGTTTGAATTGCCTAAGCAAAAGGATGATTTTTAAAAATAGCCAGATTTACAACTGGTCGTTCAAAATAGTCCAATTTCAAAAGTAATCGAAATTTAGTCACTTTTTATGTAAAGATAAATCTGAGCGAAAACACTGTTCAAAACCCGGAAAATACTCCAGTATATTATGCTGGAGTTCCAACATAAGTATACTTGAACTCCAACATATTATACTCGAGTTCCAGGATAGTATGCTGGAACTCCAGCATAATATGATGGAGTTCTAGCATAATTACACTAGAACTCCAGCATAATATACTGGAGTTCCAGTAAGTATAATGGTCCAGTATAATATACCGGAGTTCATACACAAGTGCACCGAACTCCAGTATATTATGCTGGACCGGTCTCTATTGCAGCAAAACAGTGGCTATTTTTCATTGACTTGGTAAACATTGGCTATTTTTGATTGACCAGTCTGAAAACTGACTATACCGTGAAATTTTGACAAGCAAAAGCTACATCTATTTTTAAACACAACTATAATGTTAAATTATCACATGTAACTATGTCTAATTATTATTCGTAGATGCTGTTCAATTATTACAAACTTGAATCACCTGTACAACCTGCATCAATTATATTTGTTCGCGCAATGAATACAACCAAGGCGATATACAGAAAAATAGAATGCTCCCATTGAAAGTCGGAATCAAGACTTTCGCTTATTAAGCACGTGCTCTAACCAACTGAGTCACCAGAGTTTGTTACTCTATTGTTTTAGTTCAAAATAATTGATCTATTTTTTCAATATTACATGTGAATTTGCTATAAAATTCAAATATAATTTAAAATTTTTTGAAAGTATATGTTAAAATGGTAAATACAGTGTAGGTATAAAATGGTACAAATAGTAATTTTTGAAAGTCTTGCTATAAAATACGAAATATATTTACTGTGTCACGTAATTTTTCCTTTATTTTTCTTTCTTTACTTAGGTCTAATGATCTTTTTAATTTTTTTTCTTCTCAAATGTCACTATTTAAACCGGGGCGCCACCCAGATTACTCTCCCGCGCAAGTACCCAAAATGTGTGGGCCCCATTTCCACGCTGGCGATCCGCGTGCCCATCACTCTAACCAATCAGCACAAATCATTTCTTCTTATATATACATAGCCCTACCTCCTTTTCCATCTCAAACCAAAGGCAAATAAGCAAGCAGCAGTAGAAATCTCACCTCACTTTCCACACAAATCGAGAGCTAGGGTTAGGGTTTTTTGTTTCATCTAAAAATGACTTCTGATGGAGGATCGGGTAAGGGCAAGGGCGGCGCAGGTAGAGGAAAACCTAAGGCATCAAAATCGGTGTCTCGGTCTTCAAAAGCGGGGCTCCAATTCCCCGTTGGTAGGATCGCTCGTTTCCTTAAGGCTGGAAAGTATGCTGAACGTGTTGGTGCTGGTGCGCCAGTTTACCTATCTGCTGTCCTTGAATACCTAGCAGCTGAGGTAATTTTATTTTGTGAATTTTTTGCTTCATTTGCTCGATTGAATTTGAATTTAATTGATTTGATTTCGATCTCATTTGTATGTCGGTTTTAATTTTTTCAGGGATATAAATTCTAATTTTGGCCTGTTTAATTGTCGCGTTTGCAAATTTTAGCTTCAACTAATTATAGTTTGTGTTTCTAGTAACTTTACCTTTCTGCTGTCCTCGAATACCTTGCCGCTGAGTTAATTTTTGTGATCTTTTACTTTTTGTCGATTGAATTTGAATTTAATTGATTTGATATGTTGATGTTGGTTTTAATTTTGTTAGGGATAATTCCACCCATGGTTCCTCAGTTATTAATAAATTCTGATTTTGGTCTGTGTAATAGTCGCTAAGCTAATTTAAACTTCACTTAATTAAAATGTGTGTTTCTAGTCACTTTATACACGGAATATGTTATATTTAAACTACTTTTACTACTATACATATGCTCAATTATGCAACAAGTTCTGGTTTTGGTACTTGTAATAGTTGCCTAAGCATTTTATTCTTCAATTAATTAAAATGTGTGTTTCAGTCCCTTTATATCGCAAATATGTGATGTTTGTATTATTTTTGGAATTAAACTATGTTAAAACATGTAGAAACAATTTGAATTCAACATTTTAATGGTGTAGCACCTAATAATTTTTTATGGTTGTAAAAATTCACAAGTAGAGGGATCAGAAGTGCATATATTAATTAATTAGAGGGAAAATGTGTGTAACCAGAATTCACAGGGACTAAAAGTGCCGATTCACCTTTTTATCCATGTATGCCATGGAGATTATGCCTGTTCCTAATTGGTGGTAATTTTGGTGTATCAGCTTTGTTAATGAGTTAGCACTAGTAGTGTATGCTTAATTCATGTTATTTACTGGATAAAGATGTTTAGTAATGGATTGTGACAAACATTTGAATAGTTGGTAAAGAGGTTTAAGATTATTGAGTTGTAGTTTATTTATTACATTTGCTATGATTCCGGAGTTTTGATTTTTTGACTTGTTAGAATTGTTCAATCTTTGTAATCTAAATTGTCGTAATGTTTTGGATGTAGGTGTTGGAGTTGGCAGGGAATGCAGCAAGGGATAACAAGAAGAATCGAATCGTGCCGAGGCACATTCAGTTGGCTGTGAGGAATGATGAGGAGCTGAGCAAGCTTTTAGGTCAGGTTACAATTGCTAATGGAGGTGTCATGCCCAACATTCACCAGAATCTGTTGCCTAAAAAGGCTGGCTCGGGCAAGGGTGATATTGGCTCTGCATCTCAAGAGTTTTAGATTTGCTCAATTTCTTGTTCTGGGGAAATGATTAAAAGTAAACATAGTTATGTAAAATAGAACTGGCTGTTGTTTTTGATAATACCTTCGAAGAATTCAGTGGCATTGTCAACTTGTAGTTTTGGTAATACATTGTGGAATGTTTTTGTGAATGGAATTGGATTAATTGGTCTGAAGTAGAATTTGAGTTGTATCTTAAGTGTGGACTTGAGATGATGACACTTCAAAAAAATTTGAGTTGGAATTGGATTAATTGCTGTTTGCTGTAGATTGCAGTTTGTTGTGACCATTTTTGTTGCATCTATGTGTTCTTTTGTTAGTATGTTCCGCAGCAAAAGATTTGGCATTTCATTTCCGCAATGGATACATTAAGCTGTCCTGTTCGTAAACAAAGATCTTTGTATAAGCATTGTGTAATCTGATGCCTCGTAAATTCATTTCTATTTCTCTTGTTATTTGTTTGTTATAGCTGCTGATACATGTGAAATATTAAGGGTGTTAGACATGTATTTGATCACTGATTTCAGATGTCGTTTCAATGTAGTTGTGTTTCAGCAGGGAAGAATTTAAGTTCAAGCATACTGCATTTCACCCATAACTCTAAATTGTAATGTGCAACATCAAATTCAAGCATCCCTTTCAGCAATATTGCTTGGTTCAAGACTTTCGTTACTATTCTCCATTGTGTTCTGCAGATAATAATTACCATCAAAGGTTGTGAAGGGGAGACAATTATATTTTCATTCTTAATAGGAGGTTTTGAGTGAGTATTGAGAATGAAATCGTCCTCGATAGTAGAGCCTGAACTTGGATTTGTTTGCTCCAAAGTGAATAAGAAAAGAAAGATAATTGTACTATGCATCTTAGTCCCTCTTTTAGTACGGTGAAAAACGTGATTCAAAATACTAAGAGGTCGTTTGGTACGATGAGTAAGTAAAAAAAAATTCTGAAATAAAAATTTTGTATTGACTTATTTCTTGTTTGGTTACTGTATAGGATTATAATATCAAGAGTGGAATAATAATCCTAGAATAAGGTAGTAAAATTGACAATTATAGGATTAAACAAAATATCAAATAATCAATAAGAAATAATATCAGAATAACTAGTCCCAGTATAACTAATCTCAATACAGTCAAACCTATCTATAACATGTTATAAACAATCATTCTCTATAAAAACCAAGTTCCCTTTAAAGCCAATTTCCAAGCTATGTTATAAAATATATTCTGTATAACAACACTTCGCTATAACAACCAAGACAATCTGAAACAAACAAGGTTGTTATAGAAAGGTTTTGACTGTATAATTGATTCCATCATAACTTGTCTTCGAACCAAACAACCCATAAATGTGATAAATGTGGTTCTTTTGGACACAAGTGACAGATGTTGACACCCAATTTTTCCCTCGTATATTTTTAAATATGTATACGTACTTTCAAAATATTGCACATGCATTTACAAGCATGCACATGTGTTTTTACAATTTTTCTATAATTTTTAAAGACCTTAAATTAATTTATTTTTGCATTTTTAATTATATAAATACTCAAATATTATCCCTCATATTACTTTATGATGATTTAATCGTCTAAATTCGTCATTTATACCCATATAAGTGTTCAAATATTTTAATTGCATTTTTTATAATTATATTTTGTATTTTTAAGACTATAATTGCACATTTTCTAATAATAGACCATATGTATGCATAATTATTTTATCTATACAAAAAATGATATTTTGTATTTTGTAATATCAAGTAATTATTTTAAATTATTTTTATGCATAAATATCATTTTTTTGTCATTTATTGGCTATTTTATAAATTATTTATCAAATTAATTGGGTGTTTAACAAATAGCCTCTGTAGTTTTGTTATAATTTCGGACCTAGTCCAAATTTTACCACAGCCCAATTAAATTTCAGCCCAAATACCCTGACTCATTTTTTTAACCCGCCTAACCCTCAAATCGAATCCTGGCCGTTGATCTCGAGATCAACGGTCCAGGATCAATTGCCTTTTTTAATTACACCAACTACCACCTAACCCTAGTCATTTGTCTAAACCCGCAGCCCCTGTTAGGCGAGCTTTATTAGGAAAAAGCATGCCCTTTGCCAGCACCGTTGGTCTAGACTCATCCCACATTGCTGTCCGAATTTCGTCAAGATCCCTTGTGAGGGCATCCACATCCGGTATACTTGGAAAATTATCAAGGTAGGGAATATGCCTTAAATGAAACGGCATGTGGGACTCGTACACTCTTGGTCTAACGGGAGGTGGAGCACGCTCCCTCGTCAGCTCAGGTTCGACATTCTCTTCCTCCTCCTCATCACCCTCGTCAGGGAAGGGTGTGTCATCTCCAGACTCATCGGCATTATTGTCATAATCAAAATTATCTTCTTGACTCTGCGCATCTGCCAAATCCCGAGTAAATACATCGTCTACGGGCAACCGGGTGAAGTCAGGACAATCAAGTTGCTCGTTTTCACTGCACAAACAATAAAATAATAAGCTACTCAAATTGATATACTTTTCATATAGATATATAACTTCACTTACAAGTCGTAATGTATTGACATTTCATGATGTACATTATCCTATTGGTGATGACTCCCGGATGGACCACCGTAATCCAACACACCAAAACTACGCATATTCCAACTGGGCGTGGGTTCATAACATGTAAAATTAATATCTGAATGGTACCCCCCGTGGAATATGTGAGTGTTAATACAAATTCAATACAACAAAAATAAATATCGTAACACAAAGGAAAATTGAAGTTTACCAGTCGTCTTGTGGATTAGGTAAAGTAGGAGAGAAATTATTTCCTCGCTCCTCATTCTCCCGTGGAGATAAGCTTAGATCCGACCAAACTCTCTCACCCGGAACCTGTTGGGCTAAAACTGCTCCAGAATAACCACCCGATGATTGAGGGTTATCCCTTTGCGCAACATCATTATTGCGAACGTCTTCAACCTTCACGTACATTTCCAACATTTTTATCAAAATAAATTCCAGGTATTCATCCGGAGTCCCCAAAAAATCTCAGAGTTTCATCATCCTCGATGTTAAACTTAGCGTAACAAGTAATCCCTTGCGGAGTCACAAAATACGGATATCTTCCGATTATTTTAAGATTCACCGAACATTTGCTCAACCTCATTTTATTGCATAACAACTATACCAGTCTATCGTACTCCATTGTAAGTGGCAACTTAACATGACTCTGTGGAGATAACCTGTAGCTCGCTGAGTTATTCGCCACCACAACCTCACCCCCCCAATATAATGAAACCCTTACTTTTCGCTCTTCAGACATTATGAAAAAAGCTTGAGAATTTAACAAGAAGCAAAATTTATCACGAAGTTGGAGTATTTCTGAATGATTTTTCTCAAAACCCTTAACGCCTTTAAATAAGGCAATGCCCTATCCGGGGGGTGGAGGGTCAAATTTTTGGAAGTAAAACGCAGTTTAAAAGGGCGTTTTACATATTTGAATTATTGTTATGTTAGTTAAGCGCAAAAGACTTATTGGTGGACCCACAAAACAGGTAAAACGTGGTTACAAAAGGCGTTTTATATATTTTGGTCACTAAGTTTTTTCCCCACCTATTTATGTATTTTGAGTCAATAAAGATACCATTTCGGTTCCAGATTCAGAAAATGATCACGGGTACCGTTATGTAACCACTAGTACATTCTAAGAAACGTTAAGGTAAAACGTGGTTCAAAATTGCGTTTTATATATTTGGTCACTAAGTTTTTTTCCTACCTATTTATATATTTTGAGTCAAAAAAGATAACATTTCGGTTCCGGACTCAGAAAAAGATCACGGGTACCGTTGTGTAACCACTAGTACATTCTAGGACGTTGTAGAGATGTGGTAAATAAGGAAGCCACATCAACCTGCTCACTCATCTATCCAGCCAAATCAGTCCACGTGAATTCCTTGCTTTTATGGCCCAGACCTTACTTGCGTGGCTCTTAAAATATCCACCCCTTTTTCCCATGCCTATTGCTATAAATACCATACCAAACTTCATCTACATTATTCAAGTGAGTTAATTCGTTTAATAATCAAGAGTTGCAATCAAATTTCTTTGAGTTTTTATATAAAAAGATGGCAACTTGTGGTGGTATGCAGTCCATGATATTGGGAAGTCCAATAGTGTCAAAGAGGAATGGAGTGAATCAGTTCGTTCCTTGTTGTTATATTCCACGCCCTCAGAGGAATTCTACTCTTAGTGTTAAGTGTATGTCCAAGGTAAGATGCTGGATAATTAAATTTTATTTTAAAAAACATGACAAAAACTCATGTCCGAATTTATCGTCAAAGTTTAAGTGTTTTAGCTCTCATACTACGGACTATGTATGCCAAACAAATTGAAACGGAAGGAGTATTTTAATTTCAAATTTTCTGTCTTACACTTATTAACATGCTCTTATGGTCACGAGTATGAAAATATTGCATGTTAAATTATTATTATTTTGCTTGCCAAGCTTCTTTAAATTAATTAATTATTGATATTTCTAAAATTTGCAGGATGGTGAGAAGGGTCAAACTTCAAACTCGTTGAATGATACTGCTGCAACGCCTACGCCTACACCAACACCTCGTCCTGTGGCTAAGGTCTACATTTTTCAACGTTTTTTCCGAAGTCTGCAAAACTTTATCTGACATATTTACTTAAATATAGTATATATGTGTAGTGACATAGTTTGAACAAGTAATAATTTTCATTATCATGTCTGATGTGGGAGACAAAGAGCCATTAGTTTCAGGGAGGTTTATGGATTCCTATCGTAGTTTTAAATTAATATTCAATAATAATTGGATTTATAATTAAATATCTATATGTATTTAGTGAATTTTTTAATATAAATATAGGGTCTATACAAGAGTTATTGGATTCTCGAAAATCCATATTCAATGCTCTAGGTCCGCCCAAATTAGTGTCTTAGAACCTGTTTGGCCATGAATTTTGCCAAAATAAATTTAGGATTTATTTTCACTACTCATGTTTGGTCATAAATTTTGGCAAAATCCCAAACCCCAAATCTCAAAATCACCCCAATTGCTGATTTTGGTCCAAAATTTCAAAACTTGGGAATTATATACATGTTTTTTCAAAATAAAGTTGGGAAATGTGTTTTGAAAATGTATGTCCAAATACATTTACATCTTCAATCCAAACTTCACCCAAATCAAATTTTTCAAAACAAATGTGTGATCTATGTTCAAACGCTAGCTTAGTATACTCATATTTTACCAATATAATTTAACATGAAGTCAATAATAGCTCGTTTATTTTGTAGTATTGTTAATGACATTTATTATATGTACAAGTGGTGTTTTTCAAGTGATATAATAGTGTGTGTATATATATTTAATAATTCATCTGTTCACTTTTAATTGTCCACTATGTTAAAAAAAATATTTTTATTTTTACTTATCTACTATACGAAATTTCGAGGAAGGCAACTTCTTTTTTCATTTTACCCTTGTCCTTAATTACTTATTTTTTCAAATCTTTTTTCGTAATCTTTTGGAGATGCTATTATTATTTAAGGTAAAATTATAAAATACAGACTTCATTTTTTTTAAAAGAGTGTAAAATCAATCGGAGTGAATATTAGATTTATGATTAATATTTAAAATATTACAAATATTTAATATTAGTGTTTTGATATTTACTAGCATTTCTATCACTTCAACATACAAGATCATTGTTCTAACATTTCTCGTACCATTTTATGAACAGACCAGCACCAAATTCGGAGACCTATTCGCCTTCTCTGGTCCAGCACCAGAGCGTATTAACGGCAGGCTAGCAATGATCGGGTTCGTTGCCGCCCTTGGCGCTGAATTCGCCAACGGCGGCGACATCTTCGCTCAGCTATCGAGCGGAGGTTTTTCGTGGTTCTTAGGGACAAGTGCTTTACTAACATTAGCATCTCTAATTCCTCTATTTCAAGGCATTAGAGCTGAGAAAAAATATACAAGTGGGATTATGAGTGCTGATGCTGAGATTTGGAATGGAAGATTCGCTATGTTGGGATTAGTTGCTTTGGCTTTTACTGAGTATGTTAAAGGAGGTGCATTTATTCAAGTGTAAATGATTTAATTATAAAAGAAAATTATCGCGCCTCCTGGCTTTGTTTTCATATAATTTATTCGATTAGATGGAAAGTTATACGACTTTTTGACTTTGTAAGAATATGAAATGAGTGCGAAAATATGTAACCTACTTTGCTATTTTTATGTATTTCCTTAATTATGCTGTTTAAGTTTTGATAAATTGGAAAATATTTTCTCCTATTTAAGGTGTAGACTTCTTTGTTCCCATTTGCTGCCCTTGGAAACACCATATATTTTTTAAAATGTTTATACTATTAGTGTCTCATAATTGCGATAATTTATCTCTCACAAACATGAGCAACATCACATACAATTGTTATTTCAGTTGACATAAAATAATTAATCAATCAAAGCTTAAAATGCAAACCCGCTATTATTCTGTAGATGAATTATCTTAATTACATAATTAAAAATGTACGTTCTTTATCTAATTATTTGGCAAAACAATTGAACCAATATCTTTCAGAGTGTCACATAAAGATAACATTTCCACTATTTGGATTGATAATTGAAAAGTAGTCAGTATTTGTAAAGTTATTGAAAAATAGTCACTATTTTACTGTAACTCGGAAAGTTCCACCATAATATACCGGAGATTGGTGCACCTGTATATGAACTTCCAGTATATTATGCTAGAACTCCAACACGCGAAAAGTTACAGCATAATATATTGGAGATTGGAGCATCTGTGTATGAACTTCCAGCATAATATGCTGGATTGGTATATTATACTGGAACTCCAGTATATTATGCTGGAAGTCCAGTATATTATGTTGAAAATATACTTAAGTCCAGTATATTATGTTGAAAATCCAGTATATTATGCTGGAAATTCAGTATATTATGCTGGAACTCTACTATAATATACTAGAGTTCAAGTATAGTATATTAGAATTTCAGTATATACTGGAGTTCTAGTATATTATGCTAGAATATTTTTCGGATTTTGAACAGTGTTTTATATTGGAGTTCTAGTATATTATATTAGAATTTCAGTATATTATGCTGGAATATTTTTCGCATTTTGAACAGTGTTTTCGTTCAAATATATCTTTATATGAAAAGTGACTAAATTTCGAATACTTTTAAAACTGTGACAATTTTTTAATTACTACTTGTAAATCTAGCTATTTTTGAATTTCTCCCTATTTCCAATGTTCTTGCCTCGTGCATGAAAAAAAGAGGAAAAATCTCAGTATCATTAGAAAATATGTTCTTCTTTTTATTTAAGATTTTCTTTATATGAAGAAAAGGAACTCCATAAAAGTAACATTAAAATTGTTATAAGCATCAATTTAACATAAATTAATCAAGTAAATGATAGCTATGTATACTTGCTGTTTTTCTTATTTTATACTTAAATTATAGTATATAGAAAGAGACATTAGTCTCAAGGATTGAAGAATTTGTTGCCACACTTGCACCTCCAAGCTTCAGGGTAGTACTCTAGTTTTTCGCTAACACCAGGATGAACGATGATTCGAACTGGTGTACATGGTGAACAATTTCCACACTTGGTTATACACTGAGGTGGTGATGAACCTGTCACATTCAAAAAAGAAAAATTTATATTAATTTCTTATTTTATATGACGATATTTGAATGAGAATATGTTGAATTTAACGAATAAAGAAAAAATACTTTTCACATACCAAGAATACCCTTAAATTGTGTAGTTTTAGACACATCAAGATATTCGTATAGCTACAAAAGAATGTCATTATGAGCAGTGGCGGATTCAGAATTTTAAAGTCATGGGTGCTCGCTGATAAAAATTTTAAAAGAAGAGGAAAAAGAAGTTTAATTGCGCATGCTCACTCAATATTTATCTAAATATTTTTATAATTGCCTATATAAATTTACTAAATCTGGTCAAAAATAATGGGTGCTTGAGCACCCACAAGGAACAATGTGGATCCGCCATTGATTATGGGCAATGGCGGATGCAGTCCTCTGGCAACAGGTTTATTCGTACACAATATTTTTGACGAGAAGCATATATTGATATATTTTTATGAAACTTCACTAAAATTTCAAATGAATATTAAATTTGAACCTATAATTTTGAAAGTTCAAATTAAGAAAGTTAAAAATCGAACTAATTTTGAATCTTAGATATTGGATACGACTCGCCGCTAATTGTTGGTTCAATAAAAAGTTTAAAGTTAAATAAGTTTTAAATATTAAAAAATATCATTCTTCCAAAACTACGATAGGAAAAGGAGAATCGTATAAATAAAATAGAGGGAGAAATTATTTGTTGATATACTCACCGAGATAACGAGTAGGGTTGAGGTTCCGATAAGATAATTACATGTAACTTTTTATGATAAAGAATATTATGATAACCTGACAAAAACCATAACTAACATATAATAAGAAGTTAAACTTCAATGGTCATGAAAAAAGAATTTTTATATTGTCAGTATATATAATTTAAATCATTCTTTATTTTTTGTAGATACAACGAGGTATTATTGAGTCTTAAGAATTTTGAATATTTGAGAAGTTTCAAAGAAATAGAATACAATTTTACCTCATTTTCATGTTGACAAAGTATTTTGAGGCTGTAAGATCAAAATATTTCCTCTTTGAGATGGTTTGTGTTTTTGTGACAAATAACAAATTCCTATATATAGAGGAAGCAAAATGGTGAAAAATAATTGTAAGACGATTTGCATTAGATGCCAATTAATTAACGCATGAGACCATAGTAATTAGGATTAAGTAGAAAATACTATATTACTTGAGAAGTAAATTACAATAGGACATGCTTAAGAGGGCATAAATGCAAGAAATTCGCCATTAAAGAAGAATTAGGTTGCTATTAAGATGGGCCGGTAAAAAGAAGCCCAGTCCAAAAAGAAGCCCTTATCATTTAAAAGATAAGGGATCTTTACACCAATAGCCAGTTAAATTCACTGTTTACTTTTTCTAAGCAGCGTGGCATGGCATGATGCGGGGCATGGCAAGCCGTCATGGCACGACGCAGGGCGTGGTCATGGAACAACATCGGACGGTACAAGCCGCCATATATATATATATATATATATATATATATATATATATATATATATATATTTATGAATTGACCCAACTGAGCCCAACTTAGTCCTTGTAGGCCAGAGAATTTAACAGACCCAGCTCTTTACTCGAAAGGGCCTTCAAAATGCTAGCCCAACACTGCGATAGGTGGACCGTAGGTGTAAAAATTGTACGGGGCGTCCTATTTGGTCGCCCCCATTTAACCTATACTTATTTTTTTAAAAGTTTTAACTTGTACCCACTTTTTAAACAACTTCAGCCCCCTTTCTCCTCCTCCTCCTCCTCCTCCTCTTCTTCTTCTTTCTTCTGCTGCTGTTGGTGCTGCTATGAAACTTCAGCTCATGGGATGATTGCCATAAGTATATTTATCAGATTATTTAAAAATAAATTGTAAATAACAACGTAAGTTAGTAGGCATATTTTCACGTACGGGAAGTTTAAGGTCACACTTAGTGATTCTTTTCATGATAATTCTGTTCTTTTCACGTTTATTTATTTCCAAAATTTTATGATTTGGATACTGTTGGCAATCTGATTATTTTATAGTAGTCTGATTATAACATAACTAATGAATCCAGGAAAAAAAATAGCTTATTTAGTGCTGAAGTTTTTACAAATGAACTAAATAACTTCAGCATCTTCTGCTGAAGTTTTTGAAAAAGCTTATCCAGGATAAAAAAACTTCAGCTTATTTAGTGCTGAAGTTTTTACAAATGAACTAAATTAACTTCAGCATCTTCTGCTGAAGTTTTTGAAAAAGCTTATCCAGGACAAAAAAACTTCAGCTTATTTAGTGGTGAAGTTTTTATAAATAAACTAATTAACTTCAGCATCTTCTGCTGAATTTTTTGAAAAAGCTTAATGACAAAACTAATGAATCCAGGACAAAAAAACTTCAGCTTATTTAGTGCAATTACAAACAAAAACTTCAGCAAATAGAGAACAAAACTTCAGCTACTATGCTTAATTTAGCAATTACAAACAAAAACTTCAGCACACTTGGTTCAGCACACTTGCTACTTCAGGCCCGTCTGCTAGAATGCTGAAGTTTTGCGTGATTGCCTTTGCTACTTCAGCCCCGTATGCTAAAGTTACGCGAAAAAGTGAGTACGCTTGCAATTTTTTTTGCAAAGCGGGCACAAGTTAAAACGTGACAAAAAAAGCGGGTATAGATGCAAATGCCCCACCGCAGGCTGGCATTTTCCTTTGATCAAAATTGGGGTATTATCACTTTTAGCCCACGCCAGAAACTATATACATCTGGTAGCCGAAAAAAGTATATAAAATTTGTATAATTTTTGTTATACAAAAATATATATAAATTTTATACATTTTGGCTATTATTTTTGCAGTAGCTATATAGGGCCATTTTTCGATCAAAATTTCCAAATTTACCACAAGATTAGAAAGATACAGAGGTTATTGTGCATTACCTGATGTTACTAAAAATTGTTTTGCTGTTCATCCATTTTCTGGTTCTGGTGATCCTGTTATTTATTTCATGGTTTCTTTTAATGGTATTGATATGTTGCCTCTTTTCGTCTTCTTGAGCCAAGGGTCTTTTGGGAACAGCCTCTCTACCCCCTTGGGATAGGGGTAAGGTCTGCATACACACTACCCTCCCCAAACCCCACGAGTGGGATTTAACTAGGTCATTGTTGTTGTTGTTACTAAAAAAGAAGCAACTTTAATGAAATGAGGCATAGAAATAAGTACTGACGGAGCCAGAATTTTCACTAAAGGGTGTTAAAATATAAAGTAAATCACGAAAAAGCCAAAGATGTCAATATATAGTATATATACATAATTTTTTTATCTAACTACTCAGTGTAATTTTTTGACGCAGAGTAAAAACTTATACCCCTTGAATACATGTGGTTCCACCACCGGAAAGAAGTAAACTCTTTCTGGTCAATTTATATCTTTCAAATGGAGCTAAGGAAAAAAGTGATAGTCCACCATATATGTCTACTCTAATGTTCGTTGTTCCAACAAAGAAAACGTGCAGAAAGTGATGAGTCATAACTAGATATAGGTTGAATGAATGAAATAAAAAGAAAGAATAAGATAATTCAGATTAAGTCAAATGATTAGATGGAGTTGGAAACATCATTTTTAGCGTACTATAAATATATTAACACAGACAAAATTTCTAACATTCTGACATTGTACTAAAACTACTCTTAATAGTTGCCAACAATTGACAGGACAAGATAGAAACTATATTTAATTTACTGAAATACATGCATATATCATTCATACTATAAGCATTAAATAAAATGTTGACCCTGTGATCAACAGGAGTACTACTCTACTATACAACAAAATTTTCTTATTATCTCCACCAAACGACGTCAAATTTTCATCCTTATTAGGAATTTTTGATTCTGGAACAGGACGGCTGCCCAGAATTGCTGGCGATTGAATCGAAGGGTTATTTTTGTCGTCTCGGGTTGAATTTAGAACTGGAATATCATCCATGTTTGGTGGTAAGGGCAACACCAAATCCTTTGGCACAGATGGTAGTGGTGATGGTGGTGGCTCCTTTGGAGGCAAAAACACTGGCACTGGTCTGCTTGGTGGAGGCTTCGTTTCTTGTACTGGACTAAACATTGCTTGAGGTGCTACAAAAAAAATTGTAAGAATAAATTAGCCCCAAAACTAGAGTTATTGCCGCAAAAGGTGTCATCTGACACTGTTTCGCCAAAAAAAAAAAATAGAATGAAAATATATGTATAAGTAGTACTCGTTCAATTTCATTTTATATGTCTTGGTTTGATTGTGTACGAAGTCAAGAATGAAAAGTGGACTTTTAAATCTCACAACCTTCAACTAAGAGCACGTTTGGACATAAGAAAATTTTCACTTTTTTTCGAAATTTTTTTATTTTTTTGAAATCAGCGTTTGGTCATACAATTTCCAATTTTCACTTGAAGATGCATTTTGGAATTTTTCAGAAATTTGAAAAACTCCGAAAAGTTATTTTTTAAAATTTTCACTCAGATCACTCACAAAACTTCAAAAACAACCCAGAATTATATTCATGTCCAAACACAACTCTAATTTTCAAATACCATTTTCACTTGAAATTTTTTTTCACTTTTTTTTGTTTGAAATTTTACAATTCTTATGTCCAAACGCCCACTAAGTGTGTGTATGATCTATAACATACCAAATTACCCTTTAATTCTAGTGGTCTTAATTAAACATGCCAAGTTAATTATTTCTGCAAGGGAATTCATTAATGGTAAAAGTGAGTGGTGAAAGACATTTTTTTTTTCTAAAACAGACGAAAAAAGTAAAACACATAATATATACAATAAGCATTTGAAAATAATGGAAATGGAAAATCAATTTAGAACAAGAAATGAAGCCTTAGAACCCCCACAATCCTAAATATAAACTCATATATAAACTAGTCGAGTTGTAATATTAAGCCAATATTGCTTTGTAAAAAATTCTGCATATGCCACTAAGACACAAAAATTCATAACAAGCATAGAATTGAAATAAGAATTGAAACTAAGAGATCTACTATATATATATATATATATATATATATATGTATATATTACCTTGGCATTGAGTTAAAGGAGGTATTGAAAGGAAACAGTTAGACAGAGGTAGAACAAGCGAGGTTGTTATAAGAGGAGTAGAAGAACCTAAGATTGCGCACAAGCAATAATATCCTGCTTGAATAACTTGATTGAGTGCATTACAACAAGAATCAAAAGAAGCTTGACTTTTGCCTTGATCCAAGCATTGTTCTAAGTCTATCCCTTGGAATGAACATTGTGGCAAATGACATGTTGCTGTTGGGAACAATATAGCAAGAAAAAGCATAGTTGCAAAAGTCCAAGTAAAGTACTTGAGATTGTCCATTGTCAATTAGGTTGCTTGAATACGAAATGTTTCGTGCACTAGACTGCCCTTTGCCTTTTCAGCTGTAAAATTAGGCTGATGAATTTTTTAGGACTAATATGACATGAATTTATGGTTTGTATTCATGAGTGTTTTTGCATGCTTGTGACCTACTCAGATCATATAGTTTGTGTGTTTTTTGCAGTTTATATTCATGCTAACAATGTTGAATGAAGATAAGCACAATATTTCATTTCTTTGGTCATAATTTTACACTTAGAATTAATCAGATGGACTAAAGTCAAACTCATTGAGAAAGAGTGTTGGAACATTCTTTTTGTCTTGTTGCACAATGTAGTCTTAATTGCGGTATTGAAGAATTAACCTAAATAGCCACTCACTCAACTGCTTAAAACTAAAAATAGGTGGCCGATATATATATATATATATATATATATATATATATATATATATATATATATATATATATATATGTATATATGTGTGTGTGTGTGTATAATCATACATAATCAGTGTATAATTTATGTATATCGGCTACAAAAAATAAACAGTAAATCTGACCGGCTATTTATGTAAATCTGAAATCTTATTAACTTTATCTTTTAAGGAAAATTAGGTTGTCCAAGCTCCTCTACTTTTGACTCATACTTGCATTACCATACAAGTCACTAATAAGAGCAAAATAAAATTCCAATAAAATTTGACCGTTTCTATCTTGTTTTATGGTAAATGATTGAGAAAATTACCCTCTATAGCCCTCAAAATTTTAAGCTCATGTTTTATCCTACTTACAAAAAATAGCCTTCGGCGCAAACGTATTGCATATAATAGCCGAAAGGAATAAGCATGACAACATAAGCACTTGTAGCTCAGTGGATAGAGCGCCCGTTTCCTAAGCTGAAGGTTGAAGGTTTGACCCGTACCTGGCTCGATAGAGCAACCCTTTTTTGCCTTTTTAAATGTACTTCTGGATCTGATAAGTATTAGCTAACAATTGATGAAATATGTAATGCAAGTCATATACGAAATGTCTTTTATTGTATATTTTTTGTATAATAACAGTCTATTTTTGTATATGTTTTGTATAATAACAGACTATTTTTGTATATATTTTTTCATAGTGACAGTCTATTTTGTATATTTTTTGTATAGTAACAGTCTATTTGTATAGTGACAGTCTATTTTGTATATTTTTTGTATAGTGTCAGTCTATTTTGTATATATTTTGTATAGTGAGAGCTAATTGTATATAAATTGTATAGTGGCAGTCTATTTAGTATATTTTTATATGAGAAAATTATCCTCTATAGCCCCTCAAAATTTTAATAGCCCATATTTTTTCTCACTTACACAAAATGGCCCTCCGGCCCAAACATCTAGTAGCTCGAAATGTCTGTTTTGTGTATTTTTTGTATAGTGACCATCTATTTTGTATATTTTTTGTATAGTGCAGTCTATTTTGTATAATGACAGTCTATTTAAGTATATATTTTGTATAGTTACAGTCTATTTTGTATATATTTTGTATAATGATAGTCTAGTGTATATAAATTATATAGTGGCAGTCTATTTAGTATATTTTTGTATAGGGACAATCTATTTTGTATATATTTTGTATAGTGACAGTCTATTTTGTATAGTGATAGTCTATTGTATATAAATTATATAGTGACAGTCTATTTAGTATAATTTTGCATAGTGACATATATATATATATATATTGACAATTTATTGTATATAAATCATGTAAAGAATTTATATCAAACTATAGCCCATCGGATAAACTAAGTCAAAAGCAAATTGGTACAATTTTTTTGTTGTCTTTCCTAGATATTTTTGCTTTCCCAATACCGCTCATTTTCTCTTTTCACCGTCTTTGCACTCAACATTTTTACCCTTTCTATGTATTTCATCTTTTTCAATTCTTTTTACTCCAACATTACTTTTCTCACCCTTTTATTTTTTAATTAATACTTTTTACAATTTATCTCTTACCTTTTCCTAGCATAACACGTGGTTTTATACAGCCACTTGTCTAGACTCTAGACTAAGACAATATTTATCCATCACCACTTCTGATCTAATCCTTTTCCCTTTTTCTTTATGGTTATATTTGTCCATTTAGCTATTATATTTAGTCTCTCCCCATTCTTTGTGCGAGTATTTTTTGGAAATTTTGTCTAAGTGCCTAGAAAAAATTATCGAAATTTCAATTTTAAGTCTTAAATAAATTTTTCGGTTAATGCTACGTGAATGATATTGGGAGTGACAGTAGAATGGGAGAGATTTTTTTGGTCAAGATCTGCATGTTGTTGATGGTGTATGCTGGTGGACGTGTTAATTTTTGTGTTTCTTCTTCTTCTTAATTTATTTTAGCGTGCACAGAAGCAAAAATCGAGGTTAGGACAAAAATTAATCATGGCCAAGTCACATGCTTTCTACTAATAGATAAACAATTTAGGCTTTACAATTATTTAATGAGAACCAGCAGGAGATGTTTGTTCAAAAAGAAAAATAAGAAAATTAGATGGATGATGAAGTTAGTTTGAATTAAACCAACAATAGCCTAAGGAACATACGCCTGCTTCTATGAGAAGGTGGATGTCGATCTAGGATTTACACGGTATGTGGAGAAGATCAATTTAGGCTAGCCGTTATAATTTGTTTGGGGCTATAAATTGTATAGATCAATTCATGGCTAGTGAGTGATAATAGTTTTTACCGGCCGGCTTTCTTTTTTCTGGTTTCCCACCCAATGTTCGTTGAGGAAACTACCCTCTATAGCCCCTTAAAATTTTAATAGCCCATGTTTTGTCTCACTTATAGAAAATGGCCCTTCGGCCCAAACATATTGCATTTAGTAGCCCGAAAGGAATCAGCATGACAACACAAGCGCCTGTAGCTCAGTGGATAGAGTGCTGTTTCGTAAGCAGAATTTCGCAGGTTCGACCCCTACCTGGCGCAATAGAGTAACCTTTCTTTGCCACGGTCTATTTTGTATAGTGACGGTATATTTTATGTATTTTTTGTATATGACAGTCTATTTTGTATATAATTTATATTGTGACAATCTATTGTATATAAATTGTATAGTAACAGTTTATTTAGTATTTTTTTGTATAGTGACAGTCTATTTTGTATATATTTTTTATATTGACAGTCTATTTTGTATAAAATTTGTATAGTGACAATCTATTGTATACAAATTGTATAGTGATAATTATTTAGTATATTTTTGTATAATGACAGTCTATTTTGTATATATTTTATATAATGACAGTCTATTTTGTATAGTACAGTCTATTTTGTATATTTCTTGTATAATGACAGTCTATTTTTGTATATCTATTGTATAAAAATGTTTTTGTTATGACCAATTTAGAATGTACGCAAAATTTGATTTTTGTTTCAAAATTTGACAAATTGTTTCAACTCTTTTTTGCTTTTGGGTTGGATAGAATACAAAGGGAGAGTTCAGAATCTCATGTTATAAGTGTGCTTGTGAGTGATCGAATGGTCAATTGTGTTGTCTAGTTTGTATCGTCTACCTCTATAAGAAACAATTGCGCGTACCATTACAACAAAAAATACTACTCTAATATTTGTGATGGAGAATAGAAGTATGTTATATTCAGAGTAATTAGTTAAAGTTGATGCCTATACTAAGTGCACCTTTTTGAAACACATGTTGTTAAGATAAACTTTGATTAAGAAAATAAACTCGGCTGGTTAATGGTTAAGATAAACTCCGTGGAGCCGAACAAAATCTCTGGAGGACGATACCATAAAGTGACAACTCGGCTGGTTAATGGTTGCTTCCGTTCCGTCCAAGGTTACAGAAGTTCGCCAATCCAAAATCTGCAACCTTCAAAATTCCGTCATTATTTACCAGAAGATTTGCACCTTTGATGTCTCTATGCGGAAAATTTTATTTTGTGTCTCATACAACTGACACTAGTTGTATGAGGCAACCTTTTTGCAGTTTTGTGGACCCAAATTTCTGTGGACCCAAAAGTGTAAGATTGGGGTCCACAAATTTGTGACGCAAAAAGAGCCTCATACAATTAGTGTCAGTTGTACGAGACACAAAATAAAACTTCTCGTCCCTATGCATTACACCTCGAGAATGACAACGCTCGATTCCAGACAACAACTGCTTCATGTAGCATTTAACCTATAAAATGAGCCAACTCATCTTTAGCCCAACAAGAATATTAAGAGCTCACTGAGGGGAGGAGAAAGGTAAATTTTACCAAATACCTTTACAAACCAAAAAGAAAAAGGAGAAAAAGAATTTCCTGCTTAGATATAGATAGATGATCGTCATCCATTAACCAGCTTCAAAGTCTCTCCAATTTCATTTTCAGCCAGCAAATGAAAAATTTGGAAGAAAATAAAAGGGGCTTCAGATGAAGAAAACTCAGAACCATTGATCTTTCCCCTCTCATTTCGATCGCGGACCCATTTTTCTTCCGCCTTTCTCCCAAACCCTAATTTCAAAACCCCCAAATCTCTATACATATATCAATTCAATTCAATCCACACATATAGATACATAGAGCCAGGTTGAAAGAGAAAGGAAGGAAATTAGAGAGAGACAAGGGTTGATGGCAGCGATATGTGTTTCCGTGATAGTTGAATCGGTGGCTAGCCCTTTTAATTAGTTTTGGGCTATAAAATGCATACTTCAATTTTATGGCTAGCGGCAGGCCATAAATGAAGTTTGCTCATGTTCGTTACCCGCATTGAAGTCCGACTATATTCGGATTTGCGCCGCGTAAGGCCCCATTCGAAGGAAAACACACCTTACCAAGGATTTTTCCATACCCAGGGCTCAAACCTGAGACCTCTAGATTTTTCCATACCCAGGGCTCAAACCCGAGGCCTCTAGTTAAGGGAAAAACAGGTCCATCCGCTACGTCACATCCTTTTGTGGTTACTCAATCCCTTTAAGTTTATGCCACTGTATTTCCTTTTAAGTCTTTTTGAAAAACTAATTATTAAATTTCAAAAATAATTTGACCTAAAACTTCTAGTTTATCGTATGATAAACTTTTATGGCTACATAAATATTATGTTATATCTAAGTCCATAAAAGTTTCCGAAAATTTATAGCCACGCTTACTTTGTGGCATGTTTAAGATCACAAAATCTTAAATTTAAATATGATCACATAAATTAAATATGATCACATAAAATGAAACGGGGATATAATTAGTACAGACCAAGCAAGTGACGCATAGCAAATTAAACTCGTTTTTGTTCTCAAAACTGTCCAATTGAAAACATAACAAACGCCCAAATTTAAATTAATTCAAAGGTCCCAAATAATACAACAAGAAGTACATAATCTTCTCAATATTCTATATTACATCAATATCATAGCTGCACAAATGAAAGAATAACATTATAATAAAAATCTCAAAATAAATGTCATAAACATTCCCACCCCATTGCGCACACAAATTCAGTAATTTTGGTGTCTTATCATCTCAAACTAATACAACATAAAACCAATTGCACCAAATGCAACAAGGAGGAATAATGGTGAAAAACCATAGCTAAGAGAAGGGGCAGCTGATGGCGTAACAGGATTTTGACGACGGCCGGAATTCGTCGCAGATGGAGATGTTGGAGTTACAGCAGGAACTGCATTAGCTTCTGGTGCCAAAGTTGGTGACATTGGTTGGGAATCAGTCGCATCTGTGCAAATTTGTTATCAAGTTAAAATCATAGAATCAATAAACTTTTAATCTATGTTGGTTAGATTCTCCAAAAATGTCAGTGCACCCGTGTCAGATTCTCCAAGAATAAATGACGTTTGGAGAATCTGATATACACCCGACGCGATTGTTGAAGGGTCAGAGCACATAGCTTTTAGTCAGTTAGTATGGACAAATATGTATAATATGTGTATGACTAATGTATAATTCATGTATACCGACTAGGATCCGGCCGGCTATTTGTGTAAAAATTCCAAAACTAGATATTACCTTTAGGACTACGAGAAGGGCTAGGAGCAGATGTTGGTGAAGAACTTGGAGCACCAGCAACAGAAGGACCTAGTTGACAAAAAAAGTATTAAATTCACATAATTTTCAAGGCAATTCTAGATAATAAAATCCTTGAAATGGACATTAATATTTAAAAAAATTATGATATGAAATTGGTAATATGTACCTGGAGCCGCTGCAGGTGGACTTGAGGCTGCAATCAAAAAATCACTAAGGGTGTTAGTAACTATTGAGAATTTTTTTAGCAATAAGGCTAAAAATGTAAATATGAACATAATAGTCCTCTTAAATTTTCTTATTTGTAAACCAAATCGAAGAATGAAAGGAAGCGTTAGCGCAACATTAAAAGTTGCGCCTTGTGACTAGAAGGTCATGGATTTAAGCTGCGAAAACAGCATTTTGCAGAAATGTAAGATAAACATGTGTACATAAGACCCAATGTGGTCCGACCAAAGACAAACCTAGATTTTGTTTGCATTCAACTAAAATCTGCTTGGCATATAGATGCCATTACTACTATATCACTACTTTCCAAAGACATATATATGTATATATGAATTTTTGCCAACTTTCAGGGTGTCGGTGACCCCTCTCATTACAGCACAAGTCCGCTTTTGGACCTGACCTTTCCCGAATTCCATGCATAATGGGAGCTAAATGTATGAAGCCGCTCTTGTGATATGAGGAATGTAATGGCTCAAACTTTGAGTTTATCCAACATAACTAAAGGGCGGCCCGAAGCACTAAGTTGCCGCTATGCGCGAGATCCGGGAAAGGGCCGGACCACAAAGGTCTATTGTACACAGCCTTACCCTGCATCTTTGCAAGAGACTTTATCCACTGCTCGAACCGGTGACCTCCTGGTCACATAGCAGCAACTTTACCAGTTACGGCAAGACTCCCCTTCTTTATCCAACACAACATTGGAACTAAAAAGGAAAGAAATGGTGGCCATTCCCTTCTTTTCAAAACTATGAACATTTATGTCTTTTCTATTATAGATTTGATCATAAATTTTTTACCTTTGCATTGGAATGGAACAGCAGCCATATTACAAGCACGAGGAAGAGACATGGTTGCGTTAGGATTGATAGGAATTTGAAAAGGAATGCCACCAGTTGCAATAACACAAAGACAAGCAGTGCCATTACTCATCATAGTTTTGAGTGCATTGCAGCAGCCTGCAGATGGGGTTGTCCCATTGCCACTGCTGTTGGCCAAGAAACTCAAACATGGGGTGAAACTTGTCAACATCGTCGACGTGCAAGGGGAAGTCGGAAATTGAGCATTAATAGGTAGAGCTGCTAAGACGACGCAAGAAAGAAACATAACTGGAAATAACACAGAGTTTTGAAAAGCCATTGTACTAAAAAAGAGTTTTTTGTTATGTAATTTGTTTGAGGAATTTGTTGATGGTTTGAATGGTTAAGTGAGGATTAAAGAAGAGGGAATATATATAGAGGAAATATGTATAAAAGAGAAATGAAAGCTATGTAGCTGATGAATATGCAGGTGATGAAGTTCAACAACCTTAACAAACTTTTTTGTTGTTTTTGCCTTTGAATTCCACCACAACCAATGAGGAAGGTTCAACTGAATTTCCTTTGTAGCCTATTGCACCTTAACGGGTTCTGTAAGTTAAATAAATAAAACTGTGTCACATTTTCATGGATAACGGAGTTTACTGTTCTGGTTAAAACGATGTTATAAAGTGAAGAAAAAGGAGGAAAATACTGTAATTTCAATAAGATTTCTTTCCCCCACTTGATTGCATAAGGAGGATAAATTTTCGAATAAACAGCAGTGATAAAATTATACAGCGAAAATAGAATAAAAATAACTTTTTCCATATATATATATAAAAATTTGAAATCCTAGGGTAGGGGTAAGGTATGCGTACACACTACCCTCCCCAGACCCCACTAAGTGGGATTATACTGGGTTGTTGTTGTTGTTGTTGTTGTATATATAAAAATTTGAATCCCTTTAACATGGTGGCAAAAATAGTTCAGAAATTACTTTTAGGCACGTGTTCGAATTTTGTAAACTCACTTGTTAAAATTCTTGGCTCCGCCACTGCGCTGAAGGGGCGCAACCACTTTTAGACATGGCATTGAACTCTTAGGTTAACAGTTAAAATTGTCAATAGTTGAGGACTCTCGTTCAACTGTTTACTTTCGTACTATTGAAATTGTTATAAATGGAAAAACAAATAAGGGCAACCAAGTGCACTAAGCCCCCGCTATGCGTAGGGTTTGGAAAAGAGTCGGACCACAAGAGTCTATTGTACGGAGCTTACCCTACATTTCTACAAGTGGTTGTTTCCACACGCCCTCTTGTACCAAACTAACAAAAAAATGCATGGTTTGTGACATTATCTTGCAATTTACTATTAACTTTTACTCCCTCCGGTCCAAAATAAGTGATTTTTTGATCTTTTTTTGGTGGTTCAAAATAAGGGATTTTTTCAGATTTCAAGGATGAATTAATTATTTTTTTCCTACATTGTCCTTGGAGTAAATAGTGTTGGAATATGTGTTAGAAGTGTTTATGTGAGATAGTAATGATTAATACGGTCAATTTTATTGTTAATTAATGCTAAAATGTTGATTTTTTAATCTGTGTGAAAACATCCAAAAAAATCACTTATTTTGGACCAGAGGAAATATTAAATTCTACCGTAATTTTTTCATGAAATGAAATTATCTCAAAACAGAAAAGCAAATTTTCTTGAAATGCAAAAGTAGAACTTCAATAAAGTCTTTAGCCTTAGCTGTTTTCTGTTTACCATTAAACAAATTGTGGGGTACAGTAAGCATGAGTTGGTCACCAGTATAACTAACATTGTTCCAACTTTACCTAATTCATTTGTAAATTATGATAAAAAGTCATCAACAGTTATTTTTCCATTCCAAGTCATCAATTATATGAACATCTTATTTTTGACTCTTCATTCTCTTTCTTCTATATAAATCAAGCCACACTTTCTTCTTCCATCAAGATTGTGTGCTTAATCACTTCTCTGCACCTCACATCGATTTCTGAGCGCTAATTCACCAATCAAATAAATGGCAACTCAAAGGAACACAATGAGTCTTGTATTTATTGCGTCGGCGATGATCTGGACAGGAGCTGCAGCTCAATCAAGCGATGATTGCACGAATGTGTTGGTTAGTATGTCCCCGTGCTTGAATTACATCACGGGGAACTCTTCATCACCGTCCTCAGGTTGCTGCACGCAGCTTAGCACGGTGGTTAAGAACAACCCTGAATGCTTGTGCCAGGTCCTCAATGGTGGTGGTTCCAACCTCGGCCTCAACATTAACCAGACTCAAGCTTTGGCTCTTCCTACAGCTTGCAAAGTTCAGACTCCATCAGTCAGCAAATGCAATGGTAAGAAAACAATTCATTTTTCAAATACTCCTTCCGTTTCAGTTTGTGTCTTAGTTTGACTCGACATAAAGCTTGATAATATATATAAGATTTTTGAATCTTGTGGTTTAATATTAAAAGCGTGTATAACTAAGTTGCTTGGGCACGGGTACGGGTGTCCGACACGGGTGCAGATCTAAAGGTCGGATCCTTCGATACGTAAATTCTAAGATTCGGGAATACGGATCCTAGTACAGATACAGATGCGGGGATCAAGCTAAAAATAATTCAGAAAAATAAAAAAAATCTAAATTATAAGAAATTTTGTGAAGTACTTACTTATAACTTGTAAATGTAGTTTTGTTTTTCATTCTCAAGTTGTACATAAGGGACTGATTCCCTAGATAAGGTGTGCTATTTTCTTCAAATTTACCCTAGTTTTTGGTTCCGATTTCGGGAGCAATTATATCTCGTCTCAAATTTTTTTGTCCGTCATTGTTAGGTACCCAAAACTGTTTGACCAAATCCGGTATGAATCCCATACCGACACGCATACTAATGTCGTGTCGACACGAGTGCGGCACCTAAACTGCCGTGTCAGAGCAACTTAGGTGTATAGTACCAAAAAATGATTTAAGTTATGTATACGGATAGTGTAAAGATTATTTTTTAAACTGACTAACATGGTAAATAAAACCACATAAATTGAATCAGAAGAAGTATGAGAAATAAACTTTATACAACAATAACAACTTAGTAAAATTCCACCAGTGGGGTCTGGGGAGGGTAGAGTGTACGCAGACCTTATTCCTATCCTAGAGGGAGTAGAAAGACTGTTTCCGGGAGAACCTCGGCTCAGAGACAATAAATCTGCAACAACAAAACTTTATGTTCCTTGCAAATTTGATAGTTGAATAACATTACTTACCTGTAACTAGGGGTGTTCATGGTTCGATTTGGATCGGTTTTTCCCTAAAAAGAAACCAAACCAAATAAGTCGGTTTTTCAAATATTAGAACCAAACCAAACCAATTAAGTCGGTTTTTCTCGATTCGGTTTATGTCGGTTTTTCGGTTTTTTCGGTTATTTGTCGGTTTTTTCTTAAATATAAGACATACACTACCAAACACATATTCCGGCGACCACATTTTCAACGTGACACTATCAAATCAATTATTCTTTGAGAAATCTATTATTTACTAAAATATATTGATGATAATTGAATCAAATAGCGATGAATAATTTAAGGACTCAATTAAAAATAGTTTGTTTTAACTTGAAATGGATTCTTACACTTAACAAAAGAAAACTACCAATCAAACTAGAAATATAAAGGTAAAGAATTGTATTAAAAGTGCAACGGATTAACATTTACCATAAAAATTTTGAAACTTTGTATAAAAATATACATATATATAGGTGTAATAATAAATTTGAAATATCTACTCCTATAATCGGTTTGCTCGGTTTATTTTTATTAAAACCAAAACCAAACCAAATTTGATAGGTTTTTAAAATTCAAAACCAAAATCAAACCAAACCAAAAAGTACCGGTTTTTTTGATCGGTTTGATTTGGTTCGGTTTTTGGAGTTTTTATGAACACCCCTACCTGTAACAGCCGGCTCCCCGAATAGCTCTCCTGCTGGAACACCAAGTTCTCCTGGTACAAAAGCTTCAGGTACATTATAATCCTTTAAATTATTTGTGAAGATCAAATTTTGGTTTAACTCGAAATACTTAACTTACATATACAATATCGCGTGACAGGGCGTGGATCTGTACCATCAACAGAAGGCGGTTCCAATGATGCAACTTTAACCAAGATGATCGGTCTTCCTTTCTTCATCCTTCTCTTCATTAGTTCTTATGCTTCAGCATTCACCACCGCGTAACTCGGGACTATCAGGGATCATATCCGAAGTCAATTTTCCCGCAGAGACTTGAGTCTTTATTGTATTTTTTCCTGGATGTGCAGCCCTTCCCCGGAACTTGAGTGAACGCAAAATGCTTTGTGCACGGGACTGTCCATTGTTGTGATATGTATTAGCTAGTTTTTCTTTGCATAAATAAATTTGTCGGCCTTATTTGAAATAGCGGGAGTCAGCGGTCCAGCTTCTGTTTGTGATAATTGCTTGCTTTCTTATTTCACCTGCTGCAACAAAAGCACGATATCAGGATTAATAGGCAGTCAAGTACTATAAGCGGATTTCAGAATAGAAGCTATTTTACTGCTAGGCTAGGGTATTGTGTACGCAGACCTTACCCCTACTCTGGGATAGAGAGGTCTGTATGGGGTCAAATTTGATCGTCAGCATCCCTACGCCAGAGGGTACGCCCAGTGAGTGTACGCCGACTAACGTAGCGGGTACGACTCGGACGCGGGGACAAAAGCGATATCGTTTAGGACTCAGTGTCTTCACTAGGGAGACGTAACCCGTCTTTGTAACTTTTTGATTCTTTCGAGGAAGGTCTCTTATTATATAAAGGAGACCTTCACATTGTAAAAGGGGATTCTGATCTAATACAACTCTCTGATTTTCTGTCTTTCTCTCTCTATCTCTACCTCAAACGAACATATCTTGATAAGTTCATATTATCACTTTACAATACTAGATCTACAACAATAATATCATCTTTGCATCTCTAGGTTTATTATATTTGATTGCGATTTACCCTTTTCTTACTTTTGATTGTTTTCTAGCTTACAAAGTATATTGCTAACTTTTGAGCCAAACAATTTGACGCCATCTGTGGGGATTTCCAGAATCAAAATCATAGTATCCACCTAGAGAACAACCAACTACCATTCTCTAAACCACACAAACACAAAAGATGGCTGAGAATGACCCAAGATCAAAAGCTATATTGGGTGTCACTACCAATCTCCTTGGCCCTCTCAACGAGGCCAGTGACGATGGCATCCTGAATGCAACCCCTAGTATCACATCGGGTGCAGAGATCTCACCTTCCCCATCCGAAGATCTAACGATCTTGCACGAAAAGGGAGCTTCCACATTTGCGGCTACAGAAGCACCCTCAGCGGTCAAGAAGCTACTGGAAAGATGGCTAACAAGCACTCTGAGTGGCTTGGTTGAGAGGTCACCACAAAGTAACATCAGGTGTACACCAACAGTAGATACCACTGCTGTCGCGGGCGAACCGGAAGTTGCACCAGCAAATAATGAACCCGTCGAGACACAGACCAACGATGGCACGCTAACAGCCATCCTAAAGAAGATGGAAGAAATGAAAAATGAAAACAAGGCGCTCCGCGATCAGATGAAGGAACATCAGGAGAGGGTCGACAAGATCCCCGGTGCCCCCAAGAGTCTAACAAAACGCGACGTGGGAAGGTTCGTTGAACAACCATACACCGAAGAAGCTGCCCCTCACTCCACCCCAAAAACCTTCAAGATGCCACCCTACTTGAGGGTATATGAACGAAACCACTGATCCCGAGGATCATCTGATCCACTACGTCACCGCTGTGAAGGGCAACGACCTATCAAAGGAACAGGTACCATCGGTACTGCTGAAGAAGTATGGCGAGACTTTGACAGGAGGGGCTTTAACATGGTACTCTCAGCTACCAGCTAAGGCAATATCAACATTCGAGGAAATGGCGGATAAGTTCGTCACAGCCCACGCAGGCACGAAGAAAGCGGAGGCCAGGGTCAACGTCATCTTCACCATCAGGCAAACTACAGGAGAAGGACTCAGGGACTTCCTAGCAAGGTTTAACAGAGTAAGGATGGGTCTACCAAACGTATCGGAAGGTATGGCAATCGCCGCTTTCCAGAACGGGCTAAGCAGGGATGGTTCAAGGGCAACCAAGAAGTTGCTGAGCCGCCTCATGAAATATCCCCCTACCACATGGGAGGAAATCCACAACGCCTATTGCGTTGAGGTACGAGCGGACGAGGATGATCTTAATGGGCCGACCCAACGGCTAACAGCGATACATCCAGAAACGAGGAGAGATCGACGAAACGAAGGACGACGAGAACAACTCTCTCGCTCCAACAGAGATCGACATCAGCCGTACACCAGATCCTCCCAACTGCCACCAAGGCATACAGAAGCGCTACAGCACCATGTCGCCCCACTTCGAAACGAAAGAGGTACGCCTCCTTTATTATCCGCCCATAACTTTTGTGTGTCTCCTTCAGAAATAGTGTACGCACTGGAGAAGCTGGGCACCAAAGTGCAGTGGCCGCAAAAGATGAAATCAGACCCCGCCACAAGGAAATCAAACGTCGTGTGTGAGTTCCATCAGGAACGGGGGCACAAGACCGAAGACTGCATAAGCCTACGGCAAGAGGTGGTCAGGATGCTGAACCAGGGATACCTGAGGGAATTACTCAGTGACAAAGGGAAAATCAACTTTGCACACGGACGAGAACAACTCCATGGGCCGCCGAAGCCGCCCTCCCCAGCACGCACGATAAACATGATCGTCGGAGGCGGCAACGACTTGGCGATCAATCATGTCAAATTCACCACCACGCACAAACTAAAGCGGACCATCGCCCATGAACAGTATGACGACTTCGAAGATAGCATCACCTTCGATAAGTCTGATGCCGACGGTTTGTCTTTCCCTCATTACGATGCTTTAGTTATCACTTTACGTATCGCTGATACAGATGTTAAAAGGATCATGATCGATGAAGGAAGTGGCACCTGTATTATCCACCCAAGGGTCCTCGTACGAATGGGACTCGAGGATAGGGTAATACCGCGCTGCATAACACTAACCGGTTTTAACAATGCAGTGGAACGGACGTCCGGAGAAATAGCACTGCCGTCTTAGCAGGAGGAGTCACGCTGGAAACAACTTTCCACGTGATGAACCAAGAAACGGCGTACAACGTCATCATAGGACGCCCGTGGATACACGCCATGCGAGCGGTCCCTTCAAGCCTTTACCAAGTGATCAAATTCCCTACCCCATGGGGAATATTCAGTATTTGAGGCGAGCCACACACCGCACAAGAGTGCTACAAAATAGCCCAAGATTGCGCCCACACCCAACAACTAAAGGGGGCGAGTGCGGAGGCATAGCAATTAGCCGTGTCGGGGACTAAGGTCAACCCGACAACGGACGCCATCATAGACCCTGACGATGTGGAGGCCTGTAAAGCGACGGTCGAAGATCTCAACCCAGTTCAATTGGACGAAACCAATCTTACGAAGAAAGCCTATATCGGGCACGGTCTCGCCAACCAAAGTAAGTATCGTGACTTCTTAACTAACCATGCAGATTTGTTCGCCTTTTCTCATTCAGATATGCCGGGGATCCCGCGAGACATCGCTACCCACAAGCTGAATGTCGATCCACTACATCCGCCCGTGCGACAGATGAGGAGAAAATTCAATGCCGCTATCAACGAAGCGATTAGTGGGGAAGTAGATAAGTTACTCGCCAACGGCTCCATCAGGGAATCAAAATACCCCCAGTGGGTCGCCAATGTCGTCATGGTCAAAAAGAAAAACGGCAAGTGGAGAATGTGTGTGGATTTTACTGATCTGAACAAAGCATTCCCAAAGGATTCATTCCCATTACCCCACATCGACCAACTGATCGACGCCACTGCAGGACATGAACTACTGAGCTTTCTAGACGCCTACTCTGGCTACAATCAGATCATGATGGCCAAGGAGGACCAAGAGAAGACAACTTTCATCACCCACCAAGGGACTTACTGCTACAAGGTAATGCCCTTCGGGCTCAAAAATGCAGGGGCTACGTACCAGAGACTGGTCACCAAAATGTTCAAAGAGCAGCTAGGCAAGACTATGGAAGTCTATATCGACGACATGCTGGTAAAGTCGACAAGAGAAGAAGACCACATCGACCATCTGAAAGAAGCCTTCGAGATATTGAGAAGGTACGGAATGAAACTGAACCCCGAGAAATGCGCCTTCATCGTGGCCTCAGGAAAATTCTTAAGGTTTCTCGTATCACAACGAGGTATCGAAGTCAATCCAGATCAGATCAAGGCGATAGACGCAATTCCCGAGATACTGAACAGCAAAAAACAGGTGCAAAAACTGACGGGGCGAATAGCCGCCTTGTCTAGGTTCATCTCAAGATCCTCCAATAGATGCCATAAGTTTTTCAATGTGCTGAGAAAGGACAATGGGTTATAGTGGAATGAGGAATGCGTCGAGGCCTTAAGAAAATTGAAAGCGTACCTATCTTCGTCGCCACTGCTGGCCAAAGCAAATCCAGGCGAGCCCCTGCTGGTATACTTGGCCGTATCCGAGGTCGCCATCAGCGCAGTCCTAGTTCGTGAAAACGAAGGTACACAATCTCCTATTTACTATATTAGCAAAACCTTAGTGGACGCCGAAACACGGTATCCACACCTTGAAAAATTAGCTTTGGCATTGGTCGTAGCTTCACGGAAGCTCCGACCCTATTTCCAATGCCACCCCATAAAAGTAGTGACAACCTTCCCTTTGAGAAGTATCCTACACAAGACTGAGTTATCAGGCAGACTCGCCAGATGGGCCATAGAGCTCAGTGAGCACAATATCTCATATCATCCCAGAAACGCCATCAAGTCGCAAGTACTTGCCGACTTCATAGCCGATTTCAGCGCAGAGATACTACCAGAGGCGGAACTGGAGGCACGTCGTGCCCCCTCCAACGCCGACCTATGGACTCTTTACACTGATGGCGCCGCTAATGCCTCGGGATCTGGACTGGGACTCGTTCTCGAGGTCCCCACGGGCGAAACAATTTGCCAGTCCATACGATGCCCCGAGATGACTAACAACAAAGCCGAGTACGAGGCTGTCATTGCAGGTTTGAAACTAGCCATCAAGTATGGAGCTCGACGACTCGTTCTCCATTGCGACTCTCAACTCGTGGTGAACCAGGTCACCGGGACTTACCAAATCAAGGAGCAGAGGTTACAAAAATACCGGTCAGAAATTCACAGGTTAATAACCGAGTTCGACGAGTGCCTCTTCGAACAAGTTCCGAGAGCACGAGACGTTGAAGCAGACGGCCTAGCGAAACTGGCCGCAGCCACTAAAAACTTCAACAAAGAAAGCGTGCTCACCCTTCTCCATTCAGCCATTGATCACACTGAGGTACTCTCTTTAAATTTGACTTGGGACTGGCGCAACCAGTTTGTATCCTATCTGCAGGATGGAACAGTCCCACTCGACAAAAAAGAAGCCAAGAAGCTCCGCGTATAGGCCGCCCGGTATTGCCTGATAAACCAAGAGCTCTACAAAAGGACGTTTGGCGGACCCCTAGCCAAGTGTCTAGGGCCGCAACAAACGCGACCAGTGCTCGAAGAGGTACACGAAGGTCATTGCGGCGCCCATACAGGTAACCGCGCCCTCGTGCGCTGCATAATACGATCCGGCTATTATTGGCCCACTATGAAGAAAGACGCAGCGGAATATGTTCGCCGATGCGAACAATGCCAAAAGTATGCCCCCATGATACACCAACCAGGAGAACCACTTCACTCGGTCACTTCCCCATGGCCCTTCATCAAATGGGGAATGGACATGTCGGTCCCCTACCAGCGGGACGAGGAAAGGTACGATTTCTATTAGTTTTAACTGACTATTTTTCCAAGTGGGTGGAAGCAGGAGCGTACGCCCAAATACGCGAACAAGAAGTCATCGCCTTCATATGAAGAATATCATCTGCCGTTTCGACATCCCCAAGGAAATCAGCTGCGACAACGGACGGCAATTCATCGGCCAAGAGATAACAGAATTCTTCGACAAATGGCGTATCAAGCGGATACTATCCACGCCATATCACCCCGCCGCCAACGGCCAAGCAGAGTCTTCCAGTAAAACAATATTGAACATACTAAAGAAGAAACTCGAGGAAGCCAAAAGGCTATGGCCCGAGCTACTACCGGAAGTGTTATGGGCACACCGAACCACGCCCAAATCCTCCACAAGAGAAACGCCGTACTCACTGGTCTACGATACCGACGCGGTCATACCGGTCGAAGTCGGCGAACCAAGCTTAAGGTATTCACATACCAGCGAAGCAGAGAACGACGTAAACAGACTTCAAGACCTCGACGAGGTCGAGGAAAGAAGAGAAATGGCCCACATAAGAATGGTGGCTCAGAAGCAACAAGTCAAAAGATACTACAACAAGAGAGCCAAAATAAGACCACTCAAAGTGGGGGGCTACGTCCTCAGAGCCAAAATATTGGCATCAAAGGACCCAACCGAAGTAAAACTGGGCAACAACTGGGACGGACCCTACAAAATCACAGCGGCAGTAAGTAAAGGAGCATTTCAATTAGATACAATGGAAGGAAAAATGCTCCAAAATAATTGGAACGTCGCCCACCTCAAGTATTTCCATTTCTGAAAGGCGTCTCCCGAGTCGCACTATTTTTCCCTTGCCCGGGTTTTGTCCCAATTGAGTTTTCTCGGGGAGGCTTTTAACGAGGCGACAGAGGGGACACCTGGAGATATTTGAGAAACAAGTTTATCATACCAGCCGCTCCATACGTCCTCCCGACTGGCATGACAAAGGGACTGGACTAGCGTGATCTCCAATGTATGAACGGCTACGGCCATCTCCAATGTATGAACGGCTACGGCCATCTCTAATGTATGAACGGCTACGGCCATCTCCAATGTATGAACGGCTACGGCCATCTCCAATGTATGAACGACTACGGCCATCTCCAATGTATGAACGGCTACGGCCATCTCCAATGTATGAACGGCTACAGCCATCTCAACGTGTAAAAGGATAAGGCCATAAATGATATTATGGAGAAAGCCATCGACGCTGATAAGTCGACCCAGCTCGACCATGACGGCAAATAACTCGACGACAGTCGAAGCTACGCACATGGCTAAGGCCATCAACGGTATAATGGCTAAGGCCATCGACGTCGATAAGTCGACTCAGCTCGACTATGATGGCAAATAACTTGACGACAGTCGAAGCTACGCACATGGCTAAGGCCATCAACGGTATAATGGCTAAGGCCATAGACGTCGATAAGTCGACCCAGCTTGACCATGAAGGCAAATAACTCGACGACAGTCGAAGCTATGCACATGGCTAAGGCCATCAACAGTATAATGGCTAAGACCATTGACGTTGATAAGTCGACTCAGCTCGACTACGAAGGCAAATAACTCGATGATAGTCGAAGCTACGCGCATGGCTAAGGCCATCAACAGTATAATGGCTAAGGCCATCGACGTCGATAGGTCGACTCAGCTCGACTACGACGGCAAATAACTCGACGACAGTCGAAGTTACGCACATGGCTAAGGCCATCAACGGTATAATGGCTAAGGCCATCGACGTCGATAAGTCGACTCGGCTCGACTACGATAGCAAATAACTCGACGACAGTCGAAGTTAAGCACATGGCTAATGCCATCAACGGTATAATGGCTAAGGCCATCGACGCCGATAAGTCGACCCAGCTCGACTATGACAGCGGGTAACTCGACGATAGTCGAAGTTGCGCACACGGTTAAGGCCATCAACAATATTAAGGACGAAAATAAAAGGTACCAAAAGAAAAGAATAACAGCAAAAGTATAACTTCCATTATCATCCAAAAATACATGTACAAAAGGACCCATTTACGTCTCCAAAAACAGCAAAACAAAATGAATACAAGTCCTAAGAGGCTTCGCCATTCTGTTCACCGCCCCCCGTTGGACCGCCATCTCGTACGCCGCCGTCCTCGGCCTGATAGGCTGCAGAGATCCAAGAGCCGGATTCTAGACGGTTGACATCTTCGGAGTTATAACCCGCCCGGTCTGGGGAATCAGAACTATACCCACAAGTTTCACGGGCGACACGGGCTATGCACCGTTGCTCCTGAACCTCCGCCTCAGTAGCTCGACCCGCAGCTAAGAACTCCTCGAATACGACCAATCTGGCCTAAGCGTACACCCCCATATCATGCGCCTCATGATGCGCATCCTCATCAGGCCATGGTGCAGCAGTCCGCTTAAGGACTTCAATCTCAGCCACCTTGGCATCGAGTTCGGTAGTCATAGCGGCAACCTTGATCCGCAAATCAGCAGCTTCCGCCGCTACCCCACAGCCAACCTCCAACTCTTCTTCCTTAGACTGGAGAAGAGTCTCCAGCTCAATGTTCCGAGCTAGAGCGGTCATCAGCTGCTAGTCGATCTGCTCCAGCTCGGCCACCCTCCGTTTCAGCTGGGCCTCAGACTGCTCCAAACCCTCACGGAAAACCCGAAACTCCGGGTCCTGCTTGAGTAGGTCCGCCAGCGCCTGATGCTTGACGCGGCACCGCCGATATTTCTTTACCACCTTGTTAAAGGTGGCTGCCTTCCTTTGCGCTCGTCGCCCCCTCTCTATCTCCAAGATGAGAGTCTAAAGAAGAGGAAAAAGAGGAAAGGCAAGTCAGTATGCATCAAAATTTACTTTACAGTGCATGAAGAAAATAAAAAAATACCTGTACGGCCGCGCCGGCAACCCTCCGGGATAGTTCCTCGTCGCTAACCCCTTTTAACATTTTAAGCTTAGCGGTCGCACATAGCAGGGTCATATCCGCTGCGGCCTGCTCGTTGTGTTGCAACAGGTTATACCCTCCTGGGATCAGAATTCCGCGGTTGGATCTACCTGCCGTCATCCCCACACGGGCCGAACCCCTCGTTAGCACATCTGCATCCGCCTGGGCGGCCTCAGGGCCCACCCTCTCGGCATCATCACCCGCTTCTCCAATGGAAGCCGACGAGCCGCTCTCTGGAATGCGTGTTGGGCTGGCGTCGAGAAGCGCCCCCTCCCCCCCCTTGGGAAGCCGACCTCCAGGAACGGATGACATCTGCCATAAAAACTAGCCTTGACTCCTGACGGGGCTCGCTCGCCCCCTCGTCTTCTGCGGCTATCCCCTTGCCGGTTATCAACCGGCGTCTTTTCCTTTCCGGCGGCTCCTCGCTCTCAGAAGTTTCCTCCACGGCCCGTGGAGATGGCATTGAAGGAGTCGCTTCCCTCGTGGACGCCGCCACGGGCAGCGGTTGAGGAACCTCCGCAGCGCCATCACTGGGCGAGCCACAGGGTATGTATCCATCTTCAGAGTCAGTCCCCGCCCCAGGTGAGGTGACGACATTCTTCTTCTTCTTCTTCTTAGGGGCGCTCCGACCTGCCAACGCGAATAAGTTTGGTAACAAGAACGTAGGGAACTCCCAAATCGTAGCCAAAGAATTACCTGACGGGCCGTACTGTTGAAGAAATGCAGCCCAGGTACGACATTCCTCCGTATAAGATATTATTCTTTCCACCCATGATTTAATGTCATCAATAGACTGGGAAGGAGAAGCCCTCGCTGCGGATATAAAAAAGGGGAGAAAAGCAAAGAAATTACAATGGCTGTATGGTCAAAAGCGCAAGCAGTCCTGAATTCTACGAGTAGAAATACTTACGTTCTGGATTCCATCTTTCCGGGAACCCTTCGGGATTTGACACCAGGTGCTCCTTCCTGATGTAGAAATATTTACGCCAAAAGCGGCGGTTGGGCTTATCATCGGCTTTAACAACCAAGCCCCTTGTACCACGACTTTTTAACTGCAGCATGGTACCCCTCAGGTAACCAGGGCTGAATAACTGCAAGAGGTGGTGGACCGAGACGCTGCACTCATCCCTGGCCGCATAAGTGGTCATAATACGGCACACCTTCAAGGTGTAAGGAGTGAGCTGAGCCGGACACACATTGTAAAAACGGCAAAGCTCCTCCGTCAGAGGGTAGATTGGAAGATTGTAATCGATCAAGAACGGGTACTCATAGAATGTGCAGTATCTTGTGCGTCTCTCGAACCATTTCCACATGGTCCGGAATATGGTGCGTCTCTCGAAGATCATCTAAGTGGGATTGCAATAAAACGCTGCGCTCCCAGAGAAGGTCTGGGCTTTTAGTTGGAAAATCCCTGCGAACATGCATCTCTTCGGAAGGACGTTGTCTACACTGAGAGGAACAAGGGCCTTCTCCGCCTTTTCCCCTTCACCACCGGAAGATGGCAGAACCCTAGACGGGGCATTATCTTTAGCCTTTTTACTACTCTGTCCACGTTTTGTCATGATTATATTACATAAGAAACGAAACACTGACGATAGGAAGTGTGGTTTCAGCAGAAGTGGGAGAGTCCCTCACGAAATAACGTTACAGGAAAGGAAGACAAAGGAGTAAATCGGAAAATGCTTTCTGAAGGCTTGAAAGGTGAATCGAATCGAACCTCTCTCCTACTTATAGGGATAAGTTGCGCAGAAATCGAAGAGTCATGATTCAAAACGTGCGCGAGAAACAAAAAATGTCACATCACCCTCTGAACCGCCTCGGGGGCGAATATAATAATGACGCATACAGGAGATGACGTCATTCCAAAAAGGAAGCCACGCATCAGTGGCTCTACAACGTCATATATTTCACCTCATTCATATTGCCGCCCCTGGTCGAGGTCAAAATCTCCTAAGCCGAGGTTCGCATTTTCGCCCATCGAAGACGCCCACCGAATGCGTCTCCAACGAGCAGAGGGACTAACTGTATGGGGTCAAATTTGATCGTCGGCATCCCTACGCCAGAGGGTATGCCCAGTGAGTGTACGCCGACTAACGTAGCGGGTACGACTCGGACGCGGGGACAAAAGCGACATCGTTTAGGACTCAGTGTCTTCACTAGGGAGACATTACCTGTCTTTGTAACTTTTTGATTCTTTCGAGAAAGGTCTCTTATTATATAAAGGAGACCTTCACATTGTAAAAGGGAATTCTGATCTAATACAACTCTCTGATTTTCTGTCTTTCTCTCTCTCTATCTCTACCTCAAACGAACATATCTTGATAAGTTCATATTATCACTTTGCAATACTAGATCTACAACAATAATATCATCTTTGCATCTCTAGGTTTATTATATTTGATTGCGATTTACCCTTTTCTTACTTTTGATTGTTTTCTAGCTTACAAAGTATATTGCTAACTTTTGATCCAAACAAGGTTGTTTCCACTAGTCCTTTCAAGAACTCCCCAACCTTGCTCTTGGGGTGACTCGAACTCACAACCTCTTGGTTGGAAGTGGAAGGTGCTTACCACTAGAGCAACCCATTTAATAGGAGAATAATACATAAGAATTCAAGTAACTAACTCTTCGTTTAATGAAGTAACTTTGGCATCTATCAAAAGGCCTTCTGATTGCAGGGTGCTAACGCGACTTTCCTTCAGCTGGCTAAAATGCGCTTCACGAAATCTTTCCTCTCATTCTAATTAATACAACAATGCAAGCTTATAGTTAGGAAAATAAGAGTAAGAGTAAGAGTAAGAGTACTATATACACCAACCTAAATTGAACCAAAAACTTCACCCACACACATAAAAGAGGGAGAAAGCCAATGTACTAGTTTAAAAAAAGCCGATGCTTGTATCTAACTTAACTCAAAAACTTCTTAGTGTTAGAACCTCAACCTTAACAGCATTGTACCTACTATGATCAAGAAAAAAACCCATTTGGGCTTGGCCCTGGTTCGCCGCAATGTAGGGAATCAACTCTCTTGGGCCAGTCAACAAGTCATGCAGTCGCGGCCGCTTCTCTGCAATCGCAGAGAGTCAACTATCTTGGGCCAACAACACGTCTGCAATCACAGAGGTCAACCTCCAGTAAGCTGGTCAACACACCGCTATCGCGGACCATAACCCGAGATCACAGAAAATGTCAACTTTTTCGCAGTCAACCATACTAGGATCGCGGCTTTCCTTCCACGATTGTGATGACACCATATATCAAATTTTGAACAACTATCTCCAACTTCCAATGTCGCCTAAAGCATGTTTTAATCCCTCAAAACTCTATCCAAACCATGCATACAAATCACAATAAACATCATAACATGCTCAAAACATATTTAGAATGCAGATAAGCAAAACAAGGGGTCAGGTTTGTACAACATCACAATGAGATAGTATCCTTTACTTCCCTTATTAACCATCAAACAAAGCTAAGTGGTAAAAGCAAGAACGACAATTACTATATCTCAAATCCAAGCAAGTTGGAGTCCGTTATATGAATTGATATCGTTCAACTAAGCTCATTTCACTCTAATATTAAATAAAATTAAATAAAATGAGCTTGCTCTCATTGCAAATCCCAAATTCGAATAAGAAAAGAGTAGCAGTAAGTTAACAGCTAGTATATATAAAAATGGCTATATATTTATGATAAATTTCCACAACACAAAGCCTAGCCTAAGACAAGGGCGGATACCACTAGGGGTGGCAAATGGGCGGGTTGGGCTGAATTTGGGCGGGTCAAGATGGGTTAGGTCAATAAATGGGTCATTGCCCAACCCAACACAAAGTATATTTGGAAAAAATTTACAAATAGCCAAATTTACAACTGGTCATTCAAAAATAGCCCAGTTTCAAAAGTAATCGAAATTTAGCCACTTTTCATGTAAAGATAACTCTGAGCGAAAACACTGTTCAAAATTCGGAAAATACGCCCACATATTATACGGGAGTTCCAGCATAAGTATTCTTGAACTCCCGCATAATATACTGGAGTTCCAGCAAGTATAAATGTCCAGTATAATATACTGGAGTTTGGAGCACCGGTGCTCCAGTCTCCCGTATATTATACAGGAGTCAGCAAAGTATACCGATCCAGCATAATATGCTGGAGTTCGATGCACCGAACTCCCGTATATTATATGAGACCGGTCTCTGTTGTAGCAAAATAGTGGCTATTTTCATTGACTTGGTAAACGCTGGCTATTTTTGATTGACCAGTGCGAAAACTGGCTATACCGTGCTATTTTGACAGTATATTTGGGTTAAGATGGGCTGGGTCAAGATGGGCTAAACAATGGGTCATAACCCAACCCGCCCAACTTGACTCATATTTTAGAACCATGCTCATCTTGCATAAAAAAACTTTTTACCTTAAAATATGTAAGTTGACAAATATTTTATGGGTGAGGTGGGGGTGGGTGGATGGTGCAGAAAAACGAAAAAATATAAAACAGAAAATTGAAATTATAAAAAAAAAAAGTAAAAACAAAAAATAATTGAGGGGTTGTGGGAGGGGGGAGGGGTGTGGTGGTGCAGAAAAATAAAAAAAACTAAAAATTTAAAAATACAAAAAATGTTAAAATTTTTTTTTAGGGAGTTTGCGCCGGGGGTGGGAAGGTAGGGGTAGGGCGGGTGGTGTAGAAAAATAAAAGAACAGAAAATTAAAAATACAAAAAATAAAATAATTGGGGCAACGAAATAAATTTCTAGATAAGTTAGGTTGAGATCCTTTGTTTTGGGTGAGTTTCATGTGTTGTATTTGGGCTGTTAAATGGGTCAGAATGAGCTATAAAAAATAAGGGGTTTTGACACAGTTACCCACAAAAACAAAAGTATTTACCCGTGGGTTGTTTTTCACCCATAAACTAATTACATTTCCTACACATAGTAGGTTTTGTGGAGAATTTTTTCTTTATTCTCCAATTCTTTTTTATTTCTATGCTTCTTTTCTTTTCTTTTTCCTTTCTCCTTTTTTTTTTCTCTTTTTCTTCTTATTTTTTCCTTTTTTCCTTTTCTAATTTCATTTAACTTCTGTTTTTTATATTCCTTTTCTCTTCATAATCTAATTTCATTTATTGTTTTCACTATGTTTTATTATTCTTTTTTTTATATTATTACTAAAGAAAAATTAAATTGCGTACCAATTAAATGTAGTTAATATAACCAAAAAAATATTAACTAACATATGATACCATTATAGTATATAGCTATACCAACAGGGTATACAATTGTACGCAAAGAGTTAAATTTTTTTTAATTCAATTATTAAACTGAAATAATATCAGTTGTCAAAAAAAAAAAATTAAAATTTCTAAAAGGATCTAATTGTAAGAGTATACCGTTACATCATGTAGCATATTATAATTTTTTATTTTTTATTTTGCATTTTCAATTTCCCTCACGTTGGGTAAAAGCTTAAAACAATTTTAAAGGGAAAAGACAAGTGAATTTACGGGTAATAAGTATACTATTATAGTATATTGTATACTATTACAGCATATTGTTACGTATCTTGCATATGTTACAGTATAACATAACAATATATTGTATACTATAATAGTATACTGTTGCGGTATAACTATATACTCCTATAGTATATTAGTATACTGTATCGATATACTGTTAGGTAATTGTGTTCTCCTTCGATTATTATAATATACCGTTGCAGTATATTGTAAACTATATAGTATACTGTTGCAGTATAGCTATATACTCCTATAGCATATTGTATACTGTAGCGGTATACTGTAGCTGTGTTCTTCTTCGATTTTCAACTGAAAATTTCGATCCCAATCACCTCAAATAAGCTCCAAACGCTATCAAATTTTAGTATGAACTTCTAGAAGGTATTATAAGCAATATTTAACAGCACCCACTTTGAATCAAACAAGAAATCTTCAAAATAAAAATTTAAACTCAAGAGCTTCAAGCCCAACAATGGTAAATATCCAAATACACATAAAAATTTAGGAGGATCGACAGCACAAGGTGAAAAGGAAACCTTTTATCTCTCCCAATTAGTCAAAACAAAACAAAAGAAGAAACTGCCTAATGCTAACACTTTCCACAAAAGAAGAAATTTTCTTTCCTTGATTCTCCACTCCATAGTACCCAATATCCCACAGAGCACGGCCTTACCGATGGTTCCTCCGTTAATTTTAAGGGCCAGTTCGTTGACGAAGATGAGACTCTTATCTTTGTTTCCGAGAGATCAGGCTTATTCTTCTTGTATTGAAGAATATTTATGAAAAGTAATACTCCTGTAGTAGTACAAGAAGACGTATACAGTTGGAACTTGGAAGTTAGAAAGTGCCGGGTAAATAATTTGGGCCCCATGGGTAAGAGTAGTAAATAGTTTGGGTCTGGGCATTAAAGGGTAATTAGTTTAGAATTAATGGGTATAAAGTGAGATTTTCTCAAAAAATAATGGGTTAACTTTGGCTCAACCCAAATTGACCCATGAGCTAAAATGTTTGTAGCTCAACCCATTAATATCTGGGCTAGTTGGGCGGGTTAGATGGGTTTGGGATCAAATTGCCACCCCTAGATACCACACTCCGACAAAGGATTCATCCGAACCCAGTATTTTCTACACGAAGCGCATCTTTGCATGTAACAACCCACAAAAATTTCAACTATTAAACCCGAACTCCTAACTTAAAAGTACAACGAGTTCATATAAGAACCTTATATGTCGCACTTCAATAGACCCTTGTGATCTGGAAATTTCTGGACCCCGCGCATAGCGGGAGCTTATTACACTGGATGCCCTATTATATGGCGCACCTATCAAATTTAAATCTTGGATCCGCTTCTAGAACCGAAAATTCAGGACGCTACGATAGACGAGAATCAGTAGCAAGAAAGCTAATTATTGCCATGTCTCTTGATCTCCCCTTCATCACCATGTACTTCCTCAGAACTCCCTCTATAGAAAAACAAGCTTTTTCTTGCCTTTCCAACCATCACTTTCTTCTTAGCGCACACCACTTTTCGCACTGCCGAAAAGTTTTTCCGACAACCATGAAACTCATTTCTTCCGTTCTTTTTCTACTACATAATCTATTCATCTATCCTAGTTTCTCAAAACCTCCCTCTCAACAGATTTGAAATTGTATTTTTAGCCAAAAAAACATATCTCAAATAAAATAAAATTGATTCAATTTTTTTTTCTTGCCTTCACTCTCACATAAGAACCCATAAAACCAACCAAAACAATATAACTTACACATTCTCCTTCAAAAACTCATGAAAGTTGGCCGAAACTTTTTTACTACGACGGATCATTGGTTAAGAGCCTCAATCTTGATGGTGGTGAAAGGCAATTAAAAATGTGTTATATACCTCTACAATATAATATTTTACCTATGTACACAATATTATTTTTATGAAGGATGGTCAGTGGGACAACAAAGAATTTAAAAGCGAATTAGTGAAACATTTTAATCTTGGATAATTTTATTTAATATCAAAGCGTGTGCTTGGTACGAAGGAAAACATTTTTCGTTTTCCAATTCTCCCAAGTTTGGTTGACTTAAATATTTTCCTCATCTAACTCATTTTCCTCCAATTGGAGGAAAGTATTTTCCCTATCAAAAGAATGGAAAACATTTTCCAAAACTCCTTCTCAAGCTTCCCCATCCTATTCCTTACCCTCACCAACCTACCCCACACCCAGGGGCGGATTTACCCTGGTTAAAGTGGTGTCATCCGACACCATTTCGTCGAAAACTTTTATTATATATATATATATATATATAGAC
Source organism: Nicotiana attenuata (assembly GCF_001879085.1). Classification (NCBI taxonomy): domain Eukaryota; kingdom Viridiplantae; phylum Streptophyta; class Magnoliopsida; order Solanales; family Solanaceae; genus Nicotiana; species Nicotiana attenuata. The sequence continues at coordinate 117,734 of NW_017672927.1, forward strand.
AAGAGGGGTTGCTCTGATGGTAAGCAACCCCCACTTCCAACCGAGAGGTTGTGAGTTCGAGTCTCCCCAAGAGCAAGGTGGGAAGTTCTTGGAGGGAAGGATGCCGGGGGTCTATTTGGAAACAGCCTCTCTACCCCCAGGGTAGGGGTAAGGTCTGCGTACACACTACCCTCCCCAGACCCCACTAAGTGGGATTATACTGGGTATATATATATATATATATATATATATATATAAAAAATGACACAACTTAGATGGTGTTTGGCTAAGCTTATAAGCTAGTTTATAAGCACTTTTCGGCTTATCTACGCGTTTGGTAAAGTTAAAAGTGCTTATAAGTCAAAAATAAGTCAAAAGTCATAAGCTGGTCACCCCCAGCTTATGAATTTTTAGCTTATAAGCACTTTAAGTTTGACCAAGAAGTTTACTATTTTATCCTTAAAATATTCCCTTTTAGAACAAAACTCCTACATCGATAATCATTGCCCCCCCCCCCCCCCCCCGGCCTCTTCAAGTCTACAATTTTCATTGCCTATTTAAGATAAGCAAATTATCTATTCCTTTGCATATTTGTATCAATGTAATTGTGTATTAATCTATGAACTATATGTGATAAATGAGGAAATATCAAATTTTTGGTGTATTAATGTTTTCTCTTCAAATATTTTGTCATATTTAGGTTTATTTTTTAGTGAGAAACTTTTATCAATTTATTAATTATTATAACTTATGATTATATGCTTATCATAAAATAAATTATATTTATCATAAAAGTTATTTTGTTTAAGTACAATTGTATTTAAAATAAAATGACAAATAGAATATTTTGTATTTGGATTGATTTGGAATCTAAAATTTTGAAGAAATTACGCCGTTATAAGTGTAAATAGTTCTAAGGTTATTTAAGTCATTTTAACAGAAAAAGAGCTTATCAGCACTTTTTTATCAAATACTGCAACAATTTATTATCAATTTCAGCACTTGTATCCAAACACGCAACTGCTTATTTAATAAATCAGTTTCAGCACTAGAAAGTGTTTTTCAGCACCTAATGCTTATCAACTATTTAATATCAGCTAATCCAAACAGACTCTTAGTCAAAGCAAGCTACTTGGTTCGCTGGTTAATTCCCTGTAAAGCAAGGCAGAGGTCGTGAGTTCGAAGCTAGTTGCTTCTCTTTTTCCAGAAGCAGCATACAACAACAAAAACAACAACTACCCAGTATAGTCCCACAAGGTGGGGTCTGGGGAGGGTAATACGTACACAGGCCTTACCCCTACCCGAAAGGGCAGAGAGGCTGTTTCCAATCGACCCTCGGCTCAGGAAAAGGAAAAGGAAAAGGAAAACAAAAACAAAAAATAAAAAGCAAAAGAGCATTAGTGACTCCAGCAGAAATCACATAAATAATTATCTAAACATAAACCATAAATAAAATGGCATGCAAATATATCGACCAGTAACTACCATAAGGGGGCACAATACAATACATAGATCATCTATGGAGAGCCCTACCAATCCAGAAGCAGCATATTTTTATTAATTAAAATTAGTAATAGTACTCGTGCGATGCACGGACACATACCATGTAAAAATTTGCTTGGATTATTTGAATTATGTGGAAATAACTTTAAAATATAAACCTTTCATATAAAAAAATTATATAATCATTAGTAGATATTAATTAAGAAGCAAGACATGAAATTATTTCTCAAATCTTATAATTGATAATCTATTTTCTTTTCTATATATCTGTAATCTCATAATTATAACAAACTAACCAATTTAGTTCTAAAGTTATGACATGGCAGCTTCTTGATGCGACACTTGGCAAAATTTCATAGATGACTTCCTTGCTTTTAATAATAATAATAATAATAGATAGAAGATAGAAGATTAGATGCAACGTAGGATACAATTACTCATCCAATTTGTGTAGGAAAAAGAGAATTAAACTACTCCTTTTTTGTGTAGGAAAAGGATAATAAACAATATAAATTAAACTACTCCTTTTTTTGTGTAGGAAAAGGATAATAAATAATATAAAATACATTGGAATTCAATTATTTTAGAGCTACTTTTTGAAAAAATCTAGTCACTGAAATCGCCGAAATTGCTTGCTGTGAGTTGTTGTACTACTTTTAGTTTTTCTCTTTTTCTTTCTAATTGGAATTTCTTCCAACATATATTACTTTTCTTTTTGAGTTGATTTTTGTCCAATTTACGGGGGTTATCGAATTGATGTTATGATTTATAATTCAGCTTAAACTCCAATGAAGAGATTTTATTCTGTAGTACCTTCCGAGCCTTCAAAACTAGGTTCAACATCTCAAAATTCATTTAACTTGGAAGAAACGACCGTCGAGTCAGAATAATATCCACGAAGTGAAGGAGTTAATTTGGATTCTTTAGAGACTGACCCGGCTAAAAGATTAGCAATTCGAAAATATCATCCAAATGACCGCGATGCAGTAAGAAGACGATATATTCAAGGTAATAATGTAAGGTAATTGTTTAAATATGATGTCATTACTATATTTGTTTTTTTGTCTACTTTAAATGTCGACACCACTTATAAAAAATCCTGCGTATGCCCCTGCCCACACCCACCCACCTAACCCCACCCCATGCCCTCTCTCCAAAAAGGTTTTTTTTTCGTCACAACACACCCCCACCCCACCTCACCCCTACCCCACTCCGCAAAAAAAAATCTTTTTAAATTTTTTTAAATTTCAAATTTCTGCTTTTTTTTACTCGACCCCCCCCCCACCCACACACACACTAATTTCGTTTTTTTTTTTTAATTTTTAAATTTCTGTTTTTTTTCCTCCCCACCCCCTGCCCCCCCCTCCCCCCCGGGACAAAATATTTTTTATATATATATTTTGAGTTTTACTTTTTTTCATCTTTCGATTTACATGTTCAAAATTTTACTTTCAAAGTTATGAGTTCGGAGGTTTATGTATTTCGAAGTTTACGGGTTCGAAATTTTACGATTTCGAAAGTTTTGCGGTTCAGAAGTTTATGAAATTTGTGGGTTCGGAAGGTTATTGGTTTGAACGTTTATGGCTTCATGTTTATTGTATCAAAATTATTTATGAATACTCTTGAGAAAATATTTTTCTTGATTTGCGTACCAAACACCAGAAAATAAATAAGATTATTACTTGTTTCATTTTCTATAAAATACATTTTCTATTGTACCAAACGCACCCAAAGTCTAATAAAGAGGTAAAGGAGGCTAGAAAGAATGGTTCTGGCGGAAAGGAATGGGGAAGAAGAAGAAGATAGGAAGAGGGAAGAAAGGGGTGGTGGGTGGGTGGGGGAGGGAAGGGGTTATGACGTGAAAGGAGAAAACAGAGGTGAAAGGGTCTTTGGGAATTTTTAAAATTCTTTATTCTGTTCTTTTTATTATTTCTTTTTTCGTATGATTTTTCTAATAACTTATTTAATCAAAATAATTGATACGCGCGCTTTTAAGAAAGTGTAACCACACTGACTCAGCAAAAATATGCCAACTAGGCTTGGTCAACGATCAGGGAGTTTAAAAAATGAGTTTTGATAAAATAGAAGTATTTAAATAAAACTTAGTATAAAGACCGGGATGATAATCCGGAACAAATATAGGAGTCTACTAGCCTATTCTGCTTTTACAAAATTTTGCTACTTGCGATAATAAAAGAGTACCTATATAAATATAATTTCTAATATTTTCCAGTGCTTTATCAATCAAAGGCACAGAATTTTTTTTATTAGTTCCTTCAATTTATTATTAATGAGAAAATAGTTACTTCATTTATGGCATGTTCGAGACCATACCACAAAATCAAAAATATATTTTTATTTATTTTTCGGTATCGAGTCAAATTTTGTCGCCTAAATTGAAACAATTGTATTATTTACTAGAGTGAATTTAGTCGAACTTGTGATGTATAATTCGAAATTGAACAATTTTACCTTTCGTTAGTTTTTGTATTATATTACCTGAATATTAAGAAAAGTGTTATTTTTGTTGATAATTATTGGTAATGTGTCAAAAGATTTTTTTACATGTGGCATTGGTTTAGAAGATTGTGTGACAAATGGCTCTACTAAGCCAAGTGGCTATGAATGCCACACCATGTGGCACTTTGCATGAAGATATGTAGCCAAATGGCTAAGCCATAAACAAATGGCAATCCTCTTTCATGCAATCAAACATTTGGCAATGTAAGAAGCTTTCCTTAGGCCTATAAATAGCCATGATTAGGCCGTCATTCTTCAATCATCAAACACCAAAAAAGCTAATCTTTCTTCTTTCCCTCATATACGTCCCTCTCCTTCTAATTTCTTCCTCTATAATATTTTAATTGGCATAAGATATTAGTTGCTCTTTCTCTTCCAAATTACTGGATTTATTATTTAATTTTGCTGATTCATGTATCCTCTAAATAAAATAGAGGTAGGCTTGTTTAATCCTGGGAAAATATTTCACATTGCTGAAATAGTTTCTTAGGACAGTGCTTAGCACGACTCAAGCCAGTTGGTGTATTTCCGCTCACAAATAATTTTATTGCAGTATTATTATCTTTATTTTTCGGTGTAATTTCCCTACAATCTAAGAAACTATGGCAAGTAATACTACTACGAAAATTTTTAATTGTGCCACCGATTTTGGTGTTGTCTCTACTGCTACTGTTCCAGCTGTCCTGCCAGATATCCATGGTGTTGCAAATACGTTATTGCATCCACAACTTTGGCAGACACTAATGTCCAAACACAGGTATGTGAACAAGCATGGTTACATATCCAATGCAAATATTAAAACCTTCAAGAAAAATGCACCTCAATGCAATAGTAGAGTTGGGATAAATGACAATCTCGCTAAGTCAAAATTAAATTTGACTAAAGCGGATAATATTATTATCGCGGTCATTTCCCAAATAAATAATATGGTAAGTGTGAGAGATTGGGTGATAGATTCTGGTGCTACTAGGCACATTTGTGCAAACAAAAATGAATTTTTGTCTTACACCCAAGTTGAAGAAGGAGAAAAAATTATTTATCTTGGTGACTCAAGAACAACTCGTGTTCTTGGGAAAGGAAAAATTCTTCTCAAACTCACATCTGGTAAAACTCTAGCATTGAGTGATGTATTGCATGTTCCTAATATCCAAACCAATTTGGTTTCTGTGGGGTTATTAGGAAAAGTTGGAGTGAAGGTTTCATTTGAAAATAATGAGGTCGTATTGACTAAAAATGATATTTTTGTGGGCAATGGATATTGTAACTGTGGTTTATTTGTGTTTAATATTTCTGATACTAGCAATGAAAATGCATCTTCTTCTGCTTATATGGTTGAGTCAATTTCTTTATGGCATGCTAGACTAGGACATCTTAATGCCGCGTATATAAAGAAAATGCAGTCACTAGGATTAATATATGGTTTAGACTCAAACAATATTAACAAGTGTGAAATATGTGCTGAAGCTAAAAGTACTAGAAAGACCTGTTTTTCCGTAAATAGAGAAATTGAATTGTTATCCTTAATTCACACTGATTTAGGCGATCTAAAGCAGACTATGACTAGAGGTGGTAAAAGATATTATGTGACTTTTATTGATGATTTTTCTAGATATACTAAGTTGTATTTGCTTAGAAATAAAGATGATACATTTAATGCTTTTATTTCTTATAAAACTGAGGTTGAAAATCAACTTAGTAGAAAAATCAAGAGAATTAGATCAGATAGAGGTGGGGAATATTTAACTTTAAATATTTTTTGTGAAAAAGAAGGAATAATTCATGAAGTAACTCCGTCTTATTCACCTGAGTCAAATGGAGTAGCTGAAAGGAAAAATAGAACATTGAAAGAGATGATGAACTCTATGTTAGTTAGTTCTAATGCTCCTGATAATTTGTGGGGTGAAGCTATTCTATCTGCATGTCACTTACAAAATAGAATACCACATAGAAGAACAGACAATACTCCTTATGAATTGTGGAAGGGTTATAAACCTAATTTAAAATATTTAAAAGTGTGGGGGTGCTTGCTAAAGTTCTTTTGCCTGAACCTAAAAAGAGAAAAATAGGTTCTAAAACTGCTGATTGCATGCTAATTGGATATGCAGAACATAGTGCTGCATATAGATTTATTATTTTAAAAAGTGATGTGCTTGATTGCAATACTATAATTGAGACAAAAAATGCTGAGTTCTTTGAATATATTTATCTATTATCTGATAAAATTTCTCATAAACCTGTTGAAACAAATAATAAAATTACCTCTAACGAGGAACTGAGAAGGAGCAAAAGGCCTAGGAAAGAATATTTTTCTTATGGAAATGATTTTCAAACTTTTCTTGTCGATAATGAACCATCAAATTATTTTGAAGCTATATCTTCTTCAGATGCTAAATATTGGAAAGAGGCAATAAAAGTTGAAATTGATTCCATTATGAAAATAATACATGGATTTTAACTGACTTACCACCTGAAGCAAAACCTATTGGTTGTAAATGAATTGTCAAAAAGAAATTTAATCCTGATGGATCTTTAGATAAATATAAAGCTCGGATAGTAGCAAAAGGATTTTCTCATAAACAAAATATAGACTATTTTGATATATTTGCACCAGTGACTAGAATTTCTTCTATTCGAGTTTTAATTGCCTTAGCTTCAATCCGTAGGCTTTTTATCCACCAAACGGATGTGAAAACCGCTTTTTTAAATGGTGATTTAGAAGAAGAGATTTATATGGTTCAACCTGAAGGCTGTGTCATTCCTGGACAAGAAAATAAAGTTTGTAAATTAGTTAAATCTCTTTATGGCCTTAAACAAGCTCCTAAGCAGTGGTATGAGAAATTTGAACAAGTCTTACTGAGAGACGGTTTTTCTTCAGTTGAGGTGGATAAATGTATTTATACTAAAGTGGTAGACAATGATTATGTGATAATATGTCTATATGTTGATGACATGCTTATATTTGGTACAAGTTTAAATATTGTGCAAAGTACTAAATTATTTCTGTCTGCTAATTTCGATATGAAAGATCTGGGTGAAGTAAATATGATATTGGGAGTTAAAGTTATAAGGAGTGAAGATGGAATAATGTTGTCACGAGAACATTATGTTGAGAGACTTCTTAAGAAGTTTGAATATTTTAATGTCACATCTGTGAGCACTCCTTTTGATGCTAACTCTCAGTTGAAAAAGAATAATGGTGACCCAGTTGCTCAGTCTAATATGCTCATATTATTGGGAGTCTGATACATTTAATGAATTTTACAAGGCCCGATATAGCCTATGCAGTCTGTAGACTGAGTAGATATACTCATAATCCCAACGGAGAGCATTGGTTTGCATTAGCTAGACTAATGAAATATTTGAGAGGAACCATGAATTATGGTATCCTATATAGTGGATTTCCTTCTACTTTAGAAGGGTACAGTGATGCAAACAGGATCTCTGATTTAGATGAGACAAAATCCACTAGTGGTTATGTATTCACCCTTGGTGGTGGTGCAATATCGTGGAAATCAGCTAAACAGACGATCATTGCTAGATCGACTATGGAATCAGAGTTTGTAGCTCTGGAGTTAGCTGGTTCTGAGGCTGAGTGACTAAGAAACTTCTTAGCTAATATCCCTTTAATAAAGGACGTATTGCTTCCTGTGTCTATACAATGTGATTGCCAAGCGGCAATAGCTATAGCAAAGAATAAATCTTATAATTGCAAAAGTAGACACATGAAATTGAGACATGATGTCATAAAGCAGCTGCTGAGAGATGAAATAATTTTCATTGATTATGTGAAGTCAGGAGTTAATTTGGCTGATCCTCTGACTAAACCCGTGGGAAGAAAATTAATTCTTCAAACCTCAAAAGAGATGGGGTTAAGGCCGACATGTTGTCAATAGAGATGTGGTAACCCAACCTATGTGATTGGAGATCCCATGAAGTAGGTTCATATGGGTAATAACAAGTCAATATAGGCACTCTGCACTAAAAGAGAGTGCTTGACTGCTACTAATTGAGAGGCTGAGTTATAACTCTTAATGAAATTCATAGTCCTTTATGGATGGTGTATTTAAAAGCAGTATACACTTGATGAATTCACCTACATGAGAGTGGAGTGGGCCGCTCCTATGAGATTTTGGCTTAGTCTCTAGAGCTCTCATGAATAACCAGGCACGCGCATGGCCTATTGGGCGCAAAACCGCGTTGAACAGCAAAATTACCGGGGGTCAAAATGTGATTGATAAAATCTCTGACTTACAATAAGAATTATTGGTTCATAGAAATATTATATTTCACCAGTAATAATATGAGTTAAATTTTATTTGTCTAAGTTTGGTTCATAGTCCAGAAGACACCAAACCTATTACATTTGGACCATGCAAGTCCAGCAAGACTTACTCTTTCCTACTCCGTATTCCTAAACAAAAAAAAGTCTTTTGATATGGGGGATTGTTGATAATTATTGGTAATGTATCAAAAGATTTTTTACATGTGGCATTGGTTTAGAAGATTGTGTAACAAATGGCTCTACTAAGCCAAGTGGCTATGAATGTCACACCATGTGGCACTTTGCATGAAGATATGTAGCCAAATGGCTAAGCCATAAACAAATGGCAATCTTCTTTCATGCAATAAAACATTTGGCAATGTAAGAAGCTTTCCTTAGGCCTATAAATAGTCATGATTAGGCCATCATTCTTCAATCATCAAACACCAAAAAAAGCTAATCATTAGCAAAGAAGAAATTCTTCTTTCTTCTTTCCCTCCTATACGTCCCTCTCCTTCTAATTTCTTCCTCTATAATATTTTAATTGGCATAAGATATTAGTTGCTCTTTCTCTTCCAAATTGCTGGATTTATTATTTAACTTTGCTGATTCCTGTATCCTCTAAGTAAAATAGAGGTAGACTTGTTTAATCCTGGAAAAATATTTCACATTGCTGAAATAGTTTCTTAGGACAGTGCCTAGCACGACTCAAGCCAGTTGGTGTATTTTCGCTCACAAATAATTTTATTGCAGTATTATTATCGTTATTTTTCGGTGTAATTTCCCTACAATTTTTTTTCTTTGACTCTTAATAGAGCTCAAACTTAAGGGTAATTTTTGAACTATAATCAAAAGTTGAGGTGTAAACTTAGATTTCTTTTCTTCTGAAACTTGAAATGTATGCCTCTGTTCTCCAGGCGGGCTCCTGACTTTTGAAACTTGAAAAGCATTCCCTTGTTCTCCAGGTGGGCTCCTGACTGCAACAAAACAAACAAAGAAAATTTTCTGCCCCAGTTTGGTGACTGGGTGCAGAATGTTATCAAATATTAAAAGCTAAAATTGGAATTGTACTTCCCTTGTTCTCCAGGTGGGCGCCTGACTGCTGAAGCTTGAAAAGTATTCCCTTGTTTTCCAGGTGGGCTCCTGACTGCAACAGAATAAACAAAAACAAAGAAAACTTTCTGCCCCAGTTTGGTAGCTGGGTACATGGGTAAGTGTTAAACTGAATTATTCTACCAACTATTATAATGATTTGAAAGCTAAGTCCTATTTTCCAGGGAGGTCCTGACAACTTCTAATAATTATGAACCTAAGTTATATCTTCTAAAGGTATTACCCCCACTACATTTGTTGTCTAGAAGGTCTTAAACTACTCCCCATTATCCAGGTGGGTCCTGACAACTTCTAGTTAAAAGATAGTTTTAGCCTAAGTTATATCTACTGAAGGTACGACTCCCACTATATCTTGTTATCTAAAAGGTCTTAAACTATTCCCCATTATCCAGGCGGGTCCTGACAACTTCTAGTTAAAAGATAGTTTTAACCTAAGTTATATCTACTGAAGGTACGACTCCCACTATATCTTGTTATCTAAACAAACTTTAGAGCTATGTCCCATTATCCAGGAGGATCCTGAAAACTCCTAATTAAATCCTATCTTAAACGTGCAAACTTTGAAACCAACTTATATTCCTATTTATGCTAAATTATGCTACTCATGATTGTTTTGAAATTTAAACTAAGTCCCATTTTCCAGGAGGGTCCTGAGAGTTTCCAGTCATACCTGTTTGGGTGCTACCTTTTCTTAAGGAGGTTTCTCCGCAGCCAATGAAAACTTTCTGCCCCTGTTCAAATCAAAGAAAAATCTTGTCAGTTTTTAAAAAGTGGCTAGTTGCTGGCATTCTTGCTAGGCACATCCTTGCTGCTGGGCTTTACTCTGTCTCGCTTTCCTGGACTTGCCTTGAATCCCCTCGACTTCCTGACCGAATTTCAACCCCTTGACTCTGTTGACCCAAGTGTTCTATCCCATATTGTTGTTTTTGTGTTTCTGACCCCTCTTTTGAAACTTCGCTTCTTCCTCACAATTATCCGACTAATCCACCGATGAAACTTCCAGTGGTCCTTTTGACTTACTTTGCTTTTTTTGACGTCTTTGATATATTCTGGCCCTGTCTGTACAACTAAGAAGCTGGTAGTTAGCCTTGACATTCCTTCCTTTTGTTTCAAACAGAACTGACACTGAAATATCTTAAAGGTAGATCTCGAAAGAATGAAATGCAATGACCTCGAGGGTTAAGGATAAAGACAATCCGAGAACGGATGATTTGTAATGAAGAAAGAGGAGAATAAGACTTATCTGAATGGAAATGCTGGTACCATTGAGTATGCCATGCATTTTGGATTAATCAGCCCAGCCTGTCTAGCCAATCAATTTTCAATCGTCACCTTTGTCGTTCCGGACTTTCACAACCTGCTTTTTACCCAAACCCAAACTTTTCTTGTCTTGCAATGTCCTGAGTAGCTTTTGGCCACAGACTTGTTTCCTTGGCCTGTCTGAAAAACTCACCTTCGCCTTACGGTGCCCGTGAGGGTTTTCACCAATAAGACTCTCTCATTTTGATCATTTTTTTTCCTTGCACCGGAGTGTTGCCCCTGATGTGAATCACTTTTACTTGCTCGTATTGGCACTTCCTGAAGATTGATCAGAAGGTCTTTCTTTGGATCGTAATGTGGGCTATTGGATAGGGTTAGAAAGAAAAGGTATCAAAGGCTCAAAACAATTCAACATGGGTTCAGAATTACAACTTTCGGAATCAGATTTCTCACAACAACGACAACTTCTGACCCAGTTTCTTTTTTGGGGACTTTTGGGATTTTTATTTCTGTGTGACTGAACCTCAGAGGGAGGCTGCCTACGTACCCTTTCGGGATCAAGTCAAGTGTACTTCATGACAGAGAAATTACTTTGTTGTTGCAATCTTTTCTTTTCTTCTATTTTCTTTCTTTTCTTTTCATTTCTTCTCTTTCTTTTCTTTTCTTCATTTCTTTTCTTTATTTTTCGTTTCCCCTTTTTTTTAGATTTTGTTTTCTTGTTTCTTCACTAATTTTCCTTGCTCGTACTCCCAAGTTGTTACTGATTTCGAAAGATGGGTACGGAAGAAAATAAATGAGGCTCAAAGGGGTAACAAAGGATACAGTGTTTGGATAGCAGAACAAAATTCCTTCATCATTTCAATCTCAAAAATATGCCAAATACAATAAAGTACAATTAAACCAAGAAATCATAAATAATATCGCTTGACTGCATCCGAGTTGATAGCCATTTCTACACATTTTCCTTCCACATCTGTCAAATATAATGCACCATTGGACAATACTCTGGTAACAACAAAAGGCCCCTGCCAGTTCGGGGCGAACTTTCCTTTTGCCTCAGCCCAGTGAGGTAAGATACGCCTCAACACCAATTGCCCTACTTCGAATTTCCGCGGACGCACCTTCTTGTTATATGATCTTGCCATTGACCGTGACACACTGCTGTCAATCTCTTTTCATCAATCAAACTTAGTTGTTCCAAGCGGGTTTTGACCCATTCAACATCATCAATTTCCGCCTCGGCAATAATCAGAAGGGACGGGATTTCAACTTCTGCGGGTATTACTGCCTCAGTGCCATACACCAGTGAATAAGGAGTCGCCCCTACTGAAGTGCGGACAATAGTGCGATAACCTAAAAGGGCGAAAGGTAATTTCCATGTCATTGCCTGGACCCTTCTACCATTTTCCGAAGTATTTTCTTGATGTTCTTGTTAGCTGCTTCGACTGCTCCATTTGCCTTAGGACGATATGGGGTGGAATTGCGGTGCGTGATCTTAAACTGCTGACATGTCTCTGCCATCAAATGACTGTTGAGGTTGGCACCATTGTCTGTGATGATGACCTTCGGGATCCCAAACCGACAGATGATGTTCGAATGCACAAAATCGACCACTGCCTTCTTGGTCACAGATTTGAAGGTTTTTGCTTCAACCCACTTAGTGAAATAATCAATAGCTACCAGAATGAACCTGTGCCCATTTGACGCCGCTGGCTCGATCGGCCCAATGACATCCATTCCCCAAGCAACGAACGGCCATGGTGCTGACATTGTATGCAATTCAGATGGTGGAGAATGAATCAAATCTCCATGTACCTGACATTGATGACACTTGCGCACGAAACTGATGCAATCCCGTTCCATAGTAAGCCAATAATAACCTGCTCGGAGAATCTTCTTTGCCAATACATATCCACTCATATGAGGTCCGCAAACTCCCGCATGTACCTCAGCCATGATAACTGTAGCCTGTTTAGCATCCATGCATCTCAACAATCCAAGATCTGGAGTTCTCTTGTACAACACTCCTCCACTGAAGAAAAATCCGCTTGCCAAGCGTCGAATTGCTCTCTTTTGATCCCCTGTAGCTTGTGCTGGGTACACTCCCATCCGGAGGTATTCTTTGATATCATGGAACCACGGCTCACCATCAAGCTCTTCTTCCACCATATTACAATAGGCATGCTGATCTCGGACCTGAATCTGTAACGGGTCCACATAAGCCTTGTCTGGATGATGCAACATTGACGCCAAAGTGGCCAAAGCGTCGGCAACCTCATTGTGAATCCTTGGAATATGCCTGAAGTCTATTGATTGAAACCGTTGACAAAGTTCATGCAAACACTGCCGATACGGTATGAGCTTCAAATCTCGTGTCTCCCATTCACCCTGAATCTGGTGTACCAGAAGATCCGAGTCACCCATGACCAAGATTTCCTGGACACCCATGTCTATAGCCAATCTCAAACCCAAGATACATGCCTCGTATTCAGCCATGTTATTGGTGCAATAGAAACGAAGTTGAGCAGTGACAGGGTAGTGTTGCCCTGTCTCAGAAATCAGTACTGCTCCTATCCCGACACCCTTGGCGTTGGCAGCTCCATCAAAGAACAGTTTCCATCCTGGCTTCTCGACTTGTTCTAATTCTTCAACATGCATTATCTCCTCGTCGGGGAAGTATGTTTTCAAAGGTTCATATTCATCATCAACTGGATTCTCGGCCAAATGATCAGCCAGCGCTTGTGCTTTCATTGCAGTCCGGGTCACGTAGACAATATCAAACTCCGTAAGCAAGATTTGCCATTTCGCCAGCCTCCCTGTGGGCATGGGCTTCTGAAAAATGTACTTCAACGGGTCCAACCGAGAGATGAGATAGGTGGTATATGCTGACAAGTAATGTTTCAACTTCTGCGCTACCCAGGTTAAGGCACAACACGTCCTCTCAAGTTGAGTGTACTTCACCTCATATGATGTGAACTTCTTGCTGAGGTAGTAAATCGCCTGCTCTTTCCTTCCTGTGATGTCATGCTGCCCCAGTACACAACCAAAAGAATTATCCAAAACGGTCAGATAAAGGATCAAGGGTCTTCCCGGCTCCGGCGGGACCAACACAGGTGGACTAGCCAAATACTCCTTAATCTTGTCAAATGCTGCTTGACATTCATCCGTCCATCTGACCGCAGCATCTTTCTTTAGCAGCTTAAAGATGGGCTCGCAAGTCGTTGTGAGCTGGGCAATGAACCTGCTGATGTAATTCAACCTGCCAAGCAAACTCATCACCTCTTTCTTGTTCCTTGGCGGCGGTAGCTCCTGAATGGCTTTGATCTTGGACGGGTCTAACTCAATACCGCGCCGACTTACCACAAATCCCAACAACTTCCCAGATGGGACTCCAAACGCACACTTTGCTGGATTAAGTTTGAGGTTGTACCTGCGGAGTCTCTGGAAGAATTTCCTCAAGTCCTTGACATGGTCACATTGTTTCCTCGACTTTATGATCACGTCGTCTACATAGACCTCAATTTCCCGATGTATCATGTCATGGAACATGGTGGTCATCGCCCTCATATACGTTGCCCCTGCGTTCTTCAACCCAAATGGCATGACCCTATAACAATACGTTCCCCAAGGCGTGATGAATGCCGTCTTTTCCGCATCCTCCTCATCCATCAAAATCTGGTGATAGCCCGCATAACAATCCACGAAGGAACCAATCTCATGTTTGGCACAATTGTCAATCAATATATGGATGTTTGGTAGTGGGAAGTTGTCTTTTGGACTCGCCTTATTGAGATCACGGTAATCTACGCACACTCTGGTCTTTCCATCCTTCTTTGGCACAGGCACAACATTGGCTAACCAGGTGGGATACCGCGTGACCCGGATGACCTTTGCCTCAAACTGCTTGGTGACCTCTTCTTTGATTTTCACACTAATGTCTGTTTTAAATTTCCTTAGCTTCTGCTTGACAGGAGGGCATGCTGGGTCGGTGGGCAATTTGTGGACCACCAAATCAGTGCTTAAACCAGGCATGTCGTCATATGACCATGCAAAAACATCTTTGTACTCAAACAGTGCTTTAATTATCTCTTCTCTGAGCTGAGGTTCCAAATGGACACTTATTTTCGTTTCCCGCACATTCTCCTGATCCCCTAAATTGATTGCCTCTGTGTCATTCAGATTAGGTTTGGGTTTTTCTTCAAAATGGCTTAATTCTTTACTGATTTCCTCAAAAGCTTCCTCATCATCATATTCTATTTCGTCATCACACTCAATTTCTTGTATTATTATGTCTGAGTTAGATTGGCATTTAAGACTGGGTTGAAGACTCCTCATGCATGACACATCACTGAAACCAGCATAAAAGGGACTGTACAAGAAGAAAAGAAAGACAAAAATAAAAACTATCAGGAATGAAAAGGAGGGAAATTGCATTTCATTAATACTTAAGATAACAAGGTTTAACTCATCCAAATGGACGGAACATAGCATCCGAATTACAACCTTGGAAATAATCCAGATTAAACTGAAAGGAAATCAAAACTAACTACCAAGACTCCCTCCGGGTAGGAAGGGGAGTTGCTTCCCAATTGTTAAGCTTTGCTTGGGGCCCTACGAACTGAACATCTGCCTTGCTTGGACCTTCTCCGGCCTCCAACACATTCACCTCATAAAACAACTTTTCAAACCTCTCAATCAGCTCCTTGTCGGGATCAACCACACCACTGGGCATTGCTGTTGCTAGGCGCTTCTTAGTACCAGGCCTGACGAAGGAACGGGAAAGGCGGGGGATGGGTTTTGGAAGGGTCCATGCTTTCTTTTTCATCTTTCTAGCTCGCCTTATGTCTGCAGCAGTGGGCTTGAAACCCAAACCAAAAGTATCCAGGTTTGCAGGAAGGGATACGAGGTGTACGATGCCTTGTAAAGAAGCACCCAAGCCTTTTCCAAGTACAAATCCGTTCTTCAGAATTTCCGACGCAACCATGACGGATGCAGCAGCTACCTTTGGCACAGGGATACACTTCCCTTCCGGGATCTTTTCAACCGATACCGTATCAAAGACTTGATAAACCCATAGGCCTTTGTCATCCTCAGCTTCTATAAAAGGCACAATGGCATCACCCAGAGTACACGAACTATCTTCCCCATGCACCACAATCTTGCCTGTCCCACTCGAATTTAACCATCTGGTGCAAGGTAGATGGCACTGCCTTTGCTGCATGGATCCAGGGTCGGCCTAACAAGAGATTGTAAGAGACAGCCACATCAAGCACCTGGAACTCCATAGTGAATTCAACCGGACCTATTGTCAGTTCCAACACTATATCCCCAACTGTGTCCTTGCCTCCTCCATCAAATCCTCGCACGCAAATGCTATTCTTATGGATTCTCTCACTGTCCACCTTTAACTTTTCCAGGGTGGAGAGAGGGCAAATGTTTGCGCTGGACCCGTTATCAACAAGCACCCGGGTGACCACAGAGTCTTCACATTTCACTGTGAGGTAGAGTGCTTTATTATGTTCAGTGCCTTCCAAAGGTTTGGGTTACATCATTAGAAAATGTAACCCTGTTGACTTCAAAAATCTTGTTTGCTATTTTCTCTAAATGGTTCACAGAAATCATATCGGGAACGTGGGCCTCATTCAGAATTTTCATCAATGCCTGGCGGTGCTCATCTGAGTGGATCAATAATGATAGCAAAGAGATTTGCGCAGGGGTCTTTCTCAACTGTTCTACAATGGAATAATCTTGTGCCTTCATCTTCTTCAAGAATTCTTCTGCCTCTTCTTCAGTTACAGCTTTCTTCACTGATACTGGATTATCTTTGGTGAGTTTAGCCTTCCTCAGCTCGTCAGGAGCAAAACATCTTCCTGAGCGAGTCAGTCCATGGGTTTCACAAACTTCTTCCTTAACTTCCTTTCCCTGATACATCACTGTCACTCGGCCGCAATTCCATGGGACGACCTTTTCACTGATTGCTGGTAGCTGAGTCACTGGCTTGATGACAACCGGCTCTGTGCGAGCACCTTTCACAATCACAGCGGGCTTGACAGCCGCCCCCAGCACTACCACTTTAACTGGTTCTTGTTTTTCTGCAACACTGCTCAAAAGCTTTTTCTTCATCACTACAACTGGTTTGCTAATTGTTTCTCCTTCCTTGATCAATGCTTTCTCCTTTGATAGTTTCTCATTTGATCTATCCCTGATCATCATTACGGTTTGTGACAGCTTCTTATGTTCTCCCTTTTGGACTAGCTCGATAATATGGGTCTCATGATGAGTTGGTAATGGATTTTGGGTGATGTTAGGCGTTTCTGGGGCTTGTACTTCAATTCGGCGGGTATCAATGAGCTCTTGGATAGCCGTTTTCAAATGCCAACATTTTTCTGTGTCATGTCCCGGCGCACCTGAGCAATATTCACAACTCACAAAGTGGTCCAGATTCCTTGGGGGAGGATTTGGCAATTTGGGTTCAATCGGATTCAGCATGCCCAACTGTCTCAATCTGTGGTACAAGCTAGTGTAAGATTCACCCAAGGGAGTGAAAGTCTTCTTCTTTTGCAGCCTATCATTCTTGAATGTAGGGTTAGGTCGAAAACCGGTTCCAGCAGGATTTCTGTTGGTTCTTGGGGGTGGGTAGGTATTTTGAGCTGAGTAAGTATTTTGTGGGGTGGGTGCGCGCCATTGTACATGGGTAGGAGGTTGGGGGTATGTCTGGGCATGGTGGACGGAGAAATTAGGGACAGGAGGTGGGTAATAGTGCTGCGGTGGGCCATATGGGGTATGTGGGTTGGTTTGGAGGTGAGGGCGAGGTTGATGATAATATGGTGAGGGACCTCTGGACCAAGCTCTCGATTCCACTACTACAACCTCTTCTTTCTTCTTCTTTCCCATTACTCCTCCAGTGCCGCTCTGAATAGCCTGAGTAGTTGCTTTGATTGCTGAATAGCTCATAATCTTGTTAGACTTGAGACCCTCTTCCACCATACTTCCCATTTTCACGACCTCGTTGAAAGTTTTTCCCACTGCTGACACCAGATGACCATAATAGGTAGGCTCCAAGGCCTGTAAGAAATAATCAACCATCTCGTTCTCTTTCATTGGAGGATCGACTCTTGCCGCCTGCTACCTCCACCGAAAACCATACTCTCTGAAGCTTTCTCCGGGTTTCTTCTCAATTTTAGTTAGTGACAGACGGTCCGGGACAATTCAAGATTGTACTGAAAATGACATGCAAATGCTTGAGCCAGGTCGTCCCAAGTGTACCAACGAGCATGATCCTGTCGTGTGTACCACTCCAAAGCTGCTCCACTTAGACTTTGACTAAAGTAAGCCATCAATAACTCATCCCTTCTTCCAGCTCCTCTCATCTTGCTGCAGAACCCCCGTAAGTGGGCCACCGGATCACCATGGCCATCATATAGGTCAAACTTGGGCAGCTTGAATCCTGCTGGCAACTGGACATCAGGGAACAGGCACAAGTCCTTGTAGGCTACACTCACTTGTCCTCCGAGCCCCTGCATATTTCAGAATGACTGTTCTAAGCTCTTAACCTTCCGTATCGTTTCCTCTTGCTCAAGGTTTTTGGGAGGCTTTTCTTCTTCCGCTGAGAGATCAAGGCGGGGAGTGTAAGGGCACGGCTCTGGTGGTTTGAAAGTGGCTTCGGGTGGGTAGTACTGGTTATCATGAGTTTGGAACAAAGGTTCGCTAGAAGACCTGTGTAGTGTGGCAGGTGGGGGAGCCACGAGCACAGGAGCGATTGGTGGTGGAGGGCATGGGATTTGTTTGGGTGGTGGAGGTGGTGGTGTTTGAGAAGTTGTTCCGTAATACTGCTGGTAAGTAGGGAAAGCCGGTGATGAGTTCACTGTGGGAGGATCTTGAGGCTGAGCTAGTAGTAGGAGGTAGGAGGGGTTAGCAGGATAGGCTGGTGGTGGATGTCCCTTCGACCAGGCCTGGTACATCTCGGCCATTTGTTGCTTCAGTTTATATATCTCCTCCTTCATTGCATTAACGTCCACTACTTCCTCCTCCCTAGATGGGTCGACAATGCTTGCTTCCAATTCCTGGTTGACCATGTTTGACTTATCCTTAGAGCGGGTGTTGTAGGGATGGGTTGCCAGAATGCCAGTCAACTTAACCACTTGCCTGAACTCATCAACAACTTTGTTAGCGGTTAGGGCATTAACAGATAGATAACCGCACATTGAGGAGTGAATACACCTAAGCAGTTAACCGTTTCTATTATGCCTTTGCTCAGTCGCATGCGTCATCCCGGCTTTTCATTTCCTTTACTTGCCAATTGCAAACTTTCTCTTCTCCTTTCTCTTTCTTCTTTTTTTTTTCTTTTCTTTCTTTTCACTCTTACCTTGGTTTTCCTTGTTCCTAACCGCTCCTTTCCTCAAAATTATTTTTCCACTCTTTTCTTTCCCTCTTTTCTTTTGCTTTTCTCTCTTATTTTTCACCTCTTTCCTTTCATTCTTTTCTTGTTTTTCCTTTTTTTTCATTTAGTTACGGTTGAATCTTATGGAGATTGCCTACGTATCACGACCCCGCGTGAATCAGACCAAGCGTAGTTCGTGAAGAATAAATGTAAAATAGAAGCAAAATATTTTTGGGAATTTCAATTTTATTGATAGCAACTACGTCTATTACAAAGACTCAAAGCGGACAGATTAAACAACTAACAGAATCTAATGCAGAAAAGAACTACAGACTCCCCCCTCCCTATTCTAGTTCAAACAAAATACAGACTCAATCAACTGACTGACTTTAAATGAAAAGGAAATACAGACTCCAGCAGAAACGGAAATACAGACTCAAATGGCAAACTCTAGTAGAAAAAGAAATACAGACTCAAAAGACAATCATGAATACATTAAAACCCCTGGTGCCCGCGGGACATCGTTCGTTCTCGCCGTGGGCCTATATGCAAGTTCCCCTTGAAGTCTGTCCAGGTCACTCATTATGTGCTTCACAAATATAATCACTGATGCAAAGAGATGGTACGGGTCATGTTCTCGCACATTTGGCATTTCCTGGTAATAGAATGAGCAACAGTTAAGATTCTCTCTCTGATTATTAATTCTAAAACTATTTACCCTTTAACGCCCAGACCCAAACTATTTACTACTCCTACCCATGGGGCCCAAACTATTTACCCGACACCTTCTAACTTCCAAGTTCCAACTGTATACGCCTTCTTGTACTACTATAGGAGTATTACTTTTCATAAATACTCATCAATACAAGAAGAATATGGTCCTTGGCCAACAATTCTCCGATCTGTCTTTTGTCCCACAGAATTGTGATTTCGTGTTCAAATGATTTGTTACCCTTTTCTGTTTGAAACATATGACCTAATTTCCCAAGGTCCACTTTAATATGAGGGAGTTAATATTTTTAAAGCGAGATCTACAATCTTCTCCAAAATTAGTCTTGATCGATTTAT
>NW_017672927.1:138560-150223 GCF_001879085.1 Nicotiana attenuata
ATCAGGGGAACCACTGTGCTAGTAGGTTTTTTCATGGCAACATCTAGCATCCCTACCAGGCCAAGGTCTATGTGACCGTCTTTTCTTGGACAAATCACTACTCCCAAAAAGGCTACCATGAAGGCTAATCCCCGTCGGGCTTCCCATTTGTCTTTATTTCCAGCATGTGTCAATCCTGTATTGGGTTCCGCGAAACCATTGGGGTTATCATACCGGTGATATAAGAAATGCAATGTACAACACCCTTCCGCCAGATGCGGGTCTTGAATATCCCGGCTGATGTTCAATAAATCCAAGAACCTATGAAGGGTTACCGGTCGTGGGGCCAGTGGGTATCTACCTCGGAGGTTCCCGTTGAGACCGGCGTATCCGGCAATCTCTTCTAATGTAGGTGTGAGTTCAAAATCTAAAAATCGAAATACATTACGGGTTGGATCCCAGAATGGTATCAATGCCTCAATAATATCTTTTCTTGGTTTGATGTTCAGCAAATCGACGAGACCACCCAAACTTTTGACCACGGTATCTCTGCTTCCCTTTCCCAAATCATGCCACCACATATGGAGTTTCAAAGGGATCTCGCTCAGGACTGAGAAGGTTTCGATGTTACTTGAATCCATCCTGCACATTTATTAGGGGACTTTAATGACTTATTTGAAAACATGGCTATTTGTGCAAAAATTCTTTATTTATAAAACAGGCCTTGGATTTGCAAATACGGCCTTTTAACACTTCTGGGAGGAAGATTTTAAGACTGTGCCCGCAAACCATGTAAAAATGACTCATGGTGGCTGTTCTTGCAAAAATGGCCTTCCTTCATCCTTTTAGGGACATTCGGCTTATTTTAGACAAGAATGGCGGCACCCGACTTATTTTGACAAAAAATAAAATTTTGACATTTTTTTTGGCTATTTTTGCAAGAGGGGAGGTTGAACCCGATGAGGGTTGCCTACGTATCTCACATCCGGTGAGAATCAAACCAGCGTAGTTCGGGCAAATAAACCTAACTATTTTTTAAAATAAGACTCTTTTGTTTTTGTTGGCAAATACACTATTTCTGAAAGCAAGATTCTTTTTATTTTTATTTTATATTTTCTTGTTCAGTGGCAAATAAACAAACTAATTTGAAAATAAAACCCTCTTTTTCGTTTTTCTTTTCCATTGGTAAAAAAAACAAACTAAAGAAAAACTATTTTTCTTCTTTTTCTTTCATTTTCAAATATCCGGCAGCATTTCGGCACTACTTGGACATTGGTTTTTCTAGTAATTAACTCTCTACACTGCTATTTTCTCTTTTTCTCTTTTTGTTTTTTTTCCAAATTTTCCCAGATATTCAACGCCGGTCAGCATGCGAGTCCAAAACAAATAAATGCACAAGTAGGATGCATCAGGATGGTCCATTATTTCGGGTACACCTGTCCTAGACGGACCCAACCCCTGTGTTGAGTCCCCTATGTCAAATGCACATGATGCAAACAAGCGTCCTACTAGGGATCCAGCATGAGGTTTTGTTCTTCTAGGTTTAAACCCTAGGTTTATTGGTCTAGACCTAGCTTACCCGAGCGGACAACTCGGGCCGAGGGGGAGGCAGCGTACCGGGGATACAGAAGCTTCGCCGGCTTTGCAACTTATCCAAACCTCGTTCTAAATGGGAAAAGACTCTAAATAGAAGAGAAGCTGCACGAAGTGCACCCTTCTCCATGATGTAGAAGACTCAGAGAGAGGAAGGGATTCGCAACAGTTTATATATACAATTTCAACAAATATCAAAGCGGTAAAGCAATTAGCACATAAGGCATGAAACATGTAGGAAAATCAGATAAAGCCAAATATAACAATTTAACTGAGCTCGAATTCTGAACCCTGAACAAAAGATTCTGGGTCCTAGTCCCCAGCAGAGTCGCCAGAGCTATCACACCTCCTTTTTTGCTATTATACCCCGTGAAGGGTATAATAAAGGAGTTTTTTCAATTAAAGGACAATCGAACCGGGATTCGTTTTATTAAGAGATTCAGAGTCGCCACTTGGGAGATTTATGGTGTCCGAAGTCACCGGTTTGAATCCCGAATCGAGGAAAGGGTTTGACTCTGTTTAATAGTCGCGAACCAGAAATCCGGGTAAGGAATTCTATTAACCCGGGAGAATGGGTTAGGCACTCCCGAGTTCCGTGGTTCTAGCACGGTCGCTCAACTGCTATATTTGGCTAAAGTCTGATTTTAATACATGTTATCCTATTGCAATTTTAGAATTGCTTAGCCGCTTTTAATTAGTTTTTATGAAAGTGAACGTCGTTTAAGAGTGTGTTTTTGGATCACGTCACATGAAATGTACCCGGATCCTTGACACCTCTTATTCAACGTTTTGGGATTTGGATTTGGGTCGCATGAAATGCACACCCGTAGTTAAGAAGGTAAAATTATTAAAAAGCACGACTGAAGTGGCTAGCGTCTTGTTAACTTTGCGGGAGGCCATGAAAATTTGCTAAATGGCACGTCCCGAATTTCTAAATATTTTAATATAAGCATTTGATGAGGGCCCCGCAATTTTTATGTTTTGTGCGGCGAGGCTCGTCTCATTTTTATTTAAAGGCCATCCTAGAGCAAGCTATAATTTTCTATCTAATTTTGTCTCTAAAGAACCCTAATTAATCAATTTTATCAGTTGCTATTATTTAAAGTGATCAAGGAGTTTGGGCTTCAAGTTCAAGTCCACGTTTGAACAAGAGACGGGCTTCTTAGTTCAAACATACCACTTAACGACAAAGTCCAAATTAACTAGCTAAGGCTTAACATGATTTGGATTCAAATCAAACAGACGTATAAGTCAGCTTTGAGAACCAATGAAATAAAATGAAACTAACAAGTGGTTGCGCGAGAAGCCCAATTGACCAACAGGTCCAATGGGCACTTACCCGAGCTAGTCACCAAGAACTCAGAATAAAGCTAGGCCTGAAAGGGGCCTGTAACTGGAATGTCAAGTTAGCACTGGGCCAAATCTATAGGGCCCAGTTGTGCAAAATTACTCATTATGCATAAAGCTTAGAATTAAACTATTGATGGCAGGCCTTTCGCAAATGTAGACAAACATGAAGCACGTTTTGATTTTTCAATCTCTTCCAAGATGACAGTATTCCTTAAGGTTGTGAGAACCCAAACACATTCATTTAAAGTCTAACAAAACAAACATGATGCCTCATTTCAATCACTAAATCTCATTCCACACAGCCATAAACAAATGGTTTGATTAACCAGAATTACTACTATAAACGTACTAAGCCTTTTTTAACCTTTATCAATTTGGGCATATATACATCAAACAATCCATTGGTGACTAAGTTGATTCCCAGGGACATAAGCTTCAGTTTCTACTGAACGTGAAATCACAAAAAGAACTAGGCATGATCCCTATTTTCATTCCAACCATTAGTGAGATATTTCTGATTTTAAAGCATAGGCAGTACCCTCATTTTAACATTGAACAAAACTCTTTACATGTAGACGTCATGTCACTTTGATATGTAAAACTATAGTAAGGGAAAATATTAACAACTTTCAGAATTAACACTTGACACCCAAAACAACCTATCAACAACTAGCCTCTAGAAAACAGTAATTGGTATTGAAATAATGACCACCCCAGCTATGTGTTATGCTTAACCTGTTCATTTGATATTTACATATTCAAACTAAATCCTATAGTAACATCTAACTATATAATCATGCTTCCCCTTTTAACAATACAAACAAATAGACTAGATGTCCATCTTTGTGGACATATACAAGTTCAAACAATGCCAAGTATCCAAAATGCCTCTCCTAGACATCTGTCACCCCACAATGAACAATTAAACCGATCAATATTACAACAATCTTTACTCAGAACAAACAGAATAAAGAAACACAAGGAAATTAAACTAAGCTATACAGTTCTCGAAAGTGCAGAAAACATAGACCAAACAACTGTATCAGTAAAAGTCTCCATTCAAGTCAACCATTATTCACATTTATCCATTTTTCATACATTGGAAAGTGAAATGAGTACCTGGAAATAGGAGAAAATAGGGATGAGGAATCAGCAATAAGAACATCAAGAATCAGCAGCAAAACAGCTAGCAAAACAGACTTCGAACCCATAAATGATGTGTAACAGCCCAGAATAACCAGTTCAAACGATTGACAACCCAGCAAAACTTTAAACCAGATTCAAAATACTTAATATAAATCCATTTCAAACCCCAAAGCAAAGCAGAAACTGATTCACAGAATGAAACTTTAAAATCCTAAAGGGCACTTCAATGGAACAGTGCTTCACTTAAGTTTCAACCACTTTTTTTTTATATTTTTGATTTTTCTATTCATTTCTCTATGAAACAGTAAATTTTGTGCCACCTGTGTATTCTCTCGATTTTCAGCTCTTCAAATCTCACTTGAGCTGCAAGTAGCAATGCCTTTATAGGCAAGCTACTAGGGCAGCCTTAGGGGTTTTGTTTTTTCATTTTAGTCCTTTCTCAGTTCCTGTTTTTGCTAGTTAGTCCCTTATTTTATAACTTGCTAACAACCTACTACAATTCTGAAATTTATTAGTTACCCCTACTAGAAACTTCCTATTTCTGTTACTAAAGATTCCCCCACCTAGAGTCCCTAAATTACCCCTCAATACCCTGCTTTATTACCCTTAGACCCAACCCGGTCAACTGACCAAACTAAATGGGTTTGCAAAACCAAATTAAATCCCTATCCATACACCTTTTGGGGCTCTTGATTTAGAAGCCCAATTAGAACACTTAGGGACCCCAGATTAGAGCTGGCCCTAAAATTTCCCCAAACAAAGAAATCTGAAACTATTTCTTAAAAAAAAATAGCCAAACAAAACACGCAAAATCGAATGAACTAACCAATCTAGCTGAAATAAGAAATAAACTATAATTAACGAGCAAATTTTGAAAAATCAGAAAGAAAGTGAAGAAAAGGATCTGAGAATGAACTTACAACAAAAACAAAGGACCTGAATAACCTAAGAGAGACAAATAGATGATGAATTTGAACGGATCAGACCACAAATGCAATCCGAACCCAAAATAAGTGTTATTCGGGTTGTTCTTGTGAGAACAAACCCTCTAACACCTGTGTTAAGTCAGAATCTCTGCCAAGCTTGAAGAAAACCACGGACGAGGACCTTTCATGACGAGTCAGAAGCGAGGAGGAAATTAGGGTTCGTTCTTACTCAAAACTCGAACCATTGGAAGGGGATTCGAGGGAAGATAATTGGGAATTTGGGATGAGGGAGAGAAGGGAGTTTAGGGGTGTGATTTTGGAGCTATTTGGGTGGTGGCGCCGCCGGACACGGCGGAGGAATCAAGGGCGGCGCTCTAGGGTTTGGAGATTTGACGGTTTCTAGTGAGATTCGAGGGGAGCGGATGGTGGCATGATTATGAGGGGCGGAGAAGAAGCTGTGATGTGAATTTGGAGGCCATTGAAGGCTTGCCGCCGCCGTGGGGCGATTTCCGACGGCGGCTGGTGGTGGTTGACGGTGGTAAGGTACAGGGGAAGGGGATGAAGGGTCCGAGGTTGTCTCTGAGGCATTTGGACATTTTTAATTAAAAGGGAGATAGTTTGGTGATCGTTGGATAGGATATAATGAAGGGCCAAGATTAATCTGAAATTAAACAACTCAAAACGACGCAGTATAATCCCCCTACTACGCCGTTTCAAAGGTCTCAAAGGTTGGGGACTTGGATCGGGTTACAGGGACGGGTAAGGGCTTGGGTTGGTGGGCATTGGACGGATTGGGGATTAAATGATTTGGGCTTGGGAATTCTAGTTGATTTGGCCCAAAATCTGATTCTCTTTAATTCTTTTTCCTTTCCTTTTCCTTTTTTTTCCTTTTCAAATTAAAACTAAAAATCTAAATTAACTCTAAATTACCCTACCAAATTATATAAAGCTCTAATTAATAACTAACTATTAATAAAATTCCAACTAAAGGAAATTAACAAAATTCGAAGCTAAAAATTAAACAACTGCAATGTGCTAAAATCTAACACGGGGATGGATCGTCGTGATACCTCCGAAGCATGGACACATGAAACACTAGATGCACGGCTGATAAGCTCGGCGGCAATGCAAGTCTATAAGCCACCTCTCCAGCTCGATCAAGAATCTCAAACAGACCAATAAACCTAGGGCTAAGCTTGCCCTTCTTCCCAAATTTCATCACGCTCTTCATAGGCGACACTCAGAGCAATACCCGCTCACCGACCATAAAAGCCACATCTCGAACCTTGCGGTCTGCATAACTCTTCTGCCTGGACTGAGCTGTACGAAGCCTATCCTAAATGATCCTGACCTTGTCCAAGGCCTCCTGAACCAGATCTTTACCCAACAACCGAGGCCCCCTCGACTGTCAAGAACTGGCCTAGACCAGCATCAGCTATAGAGATTCGGAGTTTCTTGGAATTGGCAGGCTACTACCGTCGGTTTATGGAGGGGTTTTGTCTATTGCAGCCCCGATGACCAGGTTGACCCAGAAGGGTGCCCAGTTCAGATGGTCGGACGAGTGTGAGGCGAGCTTTCAGAAGCTCAAGACAGCTCTGACTACGACACCGGTGTTGGTTTTGCCCACAGGATCTGGGCCTTATACCGTTTATTATGATGCTTCCTGTATTGGGCTTGGTGCAGTATTGATGCAGGATAGAAAGGTTATTGCCTATGCTTCGAGGCAGTTGAAGATTCATGAGAAGAACTATCAAGTCCATGATTTAGAGTTGGCAGCTATTGTTCACGCCTTGAAGATTTGGAGGCACTATTTGTATAGCGTAGCATGTGAGGTGTTCACTGATCATAAGAGCCTTCAGTACTTGTTCAAGCAAAAGGAGTTGAATTTGAGGTAGAGGAGGTGGTTGGAGTTGTTGAAAGACTATGATGTCACCATTTTATATCATCCGAGGAAGGCCAATGTGGTGGCCGATGCTTTGAGCAGGAAGTCATCCAGTATGAGCAGTCTTGCTTATATTCTAGTCAGCCGGAGGCCGCTTGCTTTGGATGTTCAGGCTTTGGCCAATCAGTTCGTGAGACTGGATGTTTCTGAGCCCAGTCGTGTGTTGGCTTGCACGGTCGCTCGTTCTTCATTATTGGAGCGTATCCGTGATCGGTAGTTTGATGATCCCCATTTATGTGTCCTTAGAGACACGGTGCAGCGTGGAGATGCCCAGCAGGTTACCTTAGGTGATGATGGAGTTTTGAGATTGCAGGGCCGAGTATGTGTGCCTAATGTGGACGGACTTCGAGAGTTGATATTGGAGGAGGCTTATAGTTCCCTGTACTCTATTCACCCGGGCGCCGCAAAGATGTATCACGATTTGCGGTAGCATTATTGGTGGCGTAGAATGAAGAGGGATATTGTTGCATATGTGGCTCGGTGTTTGAATTGTCAGCGGGTTAAGTATGAGCATCAGAGGCCTGGTGGTTTGTTTTAGAGGATTGAGCTTCCCGAGTGGAAGTGGGAGCGGATCACTATGGACTTCGTTACCGGACTTTCGTTGACTTGGAAGAAGTTCGATGCAATTTGGGTCATTGTGGATAGGCTGACCAAGTCAGCACATTTCATTCCTGTGGCAGTCTCCTATTCATCCGAGAGATTAGCTGAGATTTATATCCGGTAGATTGTTCGCCTTCATGGTGTGCCGACATCTATCATTTCGGATCGGGGTACGCAGTTTACCTCGTGCTTCTAGAGATCAGTTCAGCGAGAGTTGGGCACACGGGTTGAGTTGAGTACATCATTTCATCCCCAGACGGACGGTCAGTCCGAGCGGACTATTCAGATTTTGGAGGATATGCTTCGAGCTTGTGTTATTGACTTTGGAGGTTCATGGGATTAGTTCATGCCTTTAGCGGAGTTTGACTACAACAACAGCTACCAGCCGAGCATCCAAATGGCTCCTTATGAGGCTTTATATGGTAGGCGGTGTCGGTCTCCGGTTGGATGGTTTGAGCCGGGAGAGGCTCGGTTGATAGGTACGGATTTGGTTCAGGAGGCCTTGGACAAGGTCAAGATCATTCAGGATAGGCTTCGTTCAGCTCAGTCCAGGCGAAAGGGCTATGCAGATCGTAAGGTTCGAGATGTAGTTTTCATGGTTGGTGAGCGAGTATTGCTCCGAGTGTTGCCTATGAAGGGCGTGATGAGGTTTGGAAAGAAGGGCAAGCTTAGCCCTAGGTTCATTGGGCCATTTGAGATTCTTGATCGAGTGGGAGAGGTGGCTTATAGACTTGCATTTCCACCTAGCTTATCAGTCGTGCATCCAGTTTTTCATGTATCCATGCTTCGTAAGTATCATGGCGATCCATCCCACGTGTTAGATTTCAGCACTGTCCAGGTTGATAAGGACTTGTCTTATGAGGAGGAGCCGGTAGTTATTCTGGACCGGCAGGTTCATTAGTTGAGATCCAAGAGTTTTCCTTTTGTTTGTGTTCAGTGGAGAGGTCAGCCCCCTGAGGCATTGACCTGGGAGTCCGAGTCTGATATGCCGAGTCGTTATCCTCATCTTTTCCCCAGCTCAGGTACTTCTTTCTTTTGTCCGTTCGAGGACAAACGGTTGTTTTAGAGGTGGAAAATCTCATTTAAGCGCTTTCTGCAAAATTTGGTTGAAAACGGACGTCATTTGACATGTTTCAAACTTAAAAATGGAAATTTGATGTTTTATGAAAACTTGGAAGAAACTATGAATTTTGAGGTTAATTCGATGTATATGATGTTATTTTGGTGATTTGATCACACGGATAAGTCCGTAGGATATTTTTGAGGTTGTGTGCATATTTGGTTTAGAGCCCCGAGGGCTCGGGTGAGTTTTGGATAGGCGTCGGAGTGCATTTTTAAACTTTGAAAAATCTGGTGTGAACAGGCCTGCAGGCTTCGCATCGCATTTGCGATCCTAGGCAGGCCTGGGCAGGTTTCGCATTTGCGAACCAGACTTCGCAGTAGCGAGTTCGCATTTGTGAACCAGCCTTCGCATTAACGAGTTCACATTTGCAAACCAGGCTTCGCAAATGCGACATCAGAGACCCAGCAATTTCATACTTAGTCGAATTTTAAGTCATTTTTCACCCCACTTTCAAAATACAACTCCTTGGGCGATTTTTCAAGAACAAGTTTCATTCCAAATCATTTTTTAGTCGATTTTTACTCAATTCTTTCAATCATTAACATCATTTTACATGTTTTCCACTTAAAATCAATGATTTTCATGGGTGAAATTGGGGATTTTGGGTAGCACCTAGGTTTTCTAAAAATTGGGGATTTGGACCTCAATTTGAGGTCCGATTTCAAAACAATTACATATTTGAGTTTATGGGGGAATGGGTAACCGGGTTTTGGTTCGGACCACGGGTTTTGACCACGTGGGCCCGGGGGCGATTTTGGAATTTTTGGGAAAAACTTGGAAAATTCTTTTTTATCATTCAAATTGATTCATTTAGTGTTTATTAAAGTAATTGAGCAATTTGTGACTAGATTCGAGCGGATTGGAGGTGGAATCGTGGGGTAAAGCGATAGTTGAGGTTTGAGTGGAATTCAAGGCATCGAGGTAAGTGTTTGGTTTAACCCTAACTTGAGGGAATAGGAGTTGAGTCTTGTTTGCTACTTGCTAAGTGATCGAGTACCATGTATAGGCATGGTGACGAGTATCTATACATTGGTGTCTAGCATGACCGTGAGTCCTTATTTGCGGATAGTTTGGTTGTGTTATGCCTTCCATGCTTAATTGATGACTTTTATATGTTGTAAAGACCTTGTGAAAGAAATTGTGATCTTGGAACTTCGTGGAGCATTGGCTCGGCTTGAAATACAAAATTTGAAGGTATATGAGATAAGTAACTCCTTGAAGCTTCAGCTCAAGTGTTAATGTGAACTATGAGATGAAAGTGAAAGAAAGAGAAGAGTTAATGATGTATTCCCTTGCCGGGACGTTGTTGGTTATTGATGTTGTACCCTTGCCGGGTTTTTATTTGTTTGATTGTACCCTTGTCGGGACTTCCATTCTTGTTTTATTATTTCCCTTGCCCTTGTTTGTGATTGTTGATTGGGTGAGGAAGAGTGTTAAAGCACGAAGGGTGATGTCATGCATTGAATGATATTTGTGGGTCGGGTTGCGCGCTGCAAAAATGCTAAATGATATGGATCGGGTTGCACGCCGCAACAATGCTAAACAATATGGATTGGATTGCACCCCTCACTAGTGTTATTATATATTGGGATCGGGTTGCGCGCCGCAACAATTGTTGACACAAGTGTATTTATTTTGGTTATTAGTTTCTTGTCCGCTGTAAATTCCAAGCTGCCCTTAGATTGTTATTCTGAATTTACTATTAATATTGTTATCTCCCTACAGCATGCTCCCCCTCCCATATTGTTTACTTGTCTTGTATTTCGATTCCGCTGTATATATATATATATATATATATACACACACACACACATATATATATATATATATAATGTGGTAGTCCAGTCTAGCCTCGTCACTACTTCGCCGGGGTTAGGCTAGACACTTACAAGCACATGGGGTCGGTTGTGCTGATGTTACACTCCGTGCTATTTGCACAGGTCCTGGTTTCGAGCAGCAGCTGCAGCATTAGTACGGGAGCAGGCCTTCAGTCCAGCGAGACCCGAGGTAGCCTTGCAGGCGTCCGCAGGCCCGACGTCTCCCTTATTCTCTCTCTTTAGTCTGTTATCTCATTATGTTCGAGAGAAACAATTTATGTTTTCATTCATACGTTGTATTTAGTATTCTTAGCAGTTCGTGAGTACAGTGACACCAGTCTTGGGTAGAGGATTTGTTGAACTTTCCGCTTGCTATTCACTTTTGTTTAATGCTAAGACTTCCGCTTATTATTGTTGAATTTTATTATATATTATTGTCGAAGAATTGTTAAAAGGGTTTGTTTATTAATGGAAAAGTAATTAAATTTTGGCTTGCCTAGCTTCTACGAGTAGTCTCCATCACGACTCCCGAGGGTGGAAAATCCGGGTCGTGACATGAAGAAATTACAATAAGTTGATCCTGAACAAAAGAAGATGAAAAAGGGAATAGAGATAGAGAGAGACGCCAGGGCCTGCAGACGTCTGCAAGTCTACCTTGGGTCTCCGAGTGGACTGAAGGAAGCCCTCCAACTACTGCTGCTAGCCGATACCTAGATCTGTGCAAAAGAGCACAAAGTGTAGTATCAGCACAACCGACCCCATGTGCTGGTAAGTGCCTAGCCTAACCTCGGTGAAGTAGTGACGAGGCAAGGACTAGACCACCAAATAAACCTGTGCAGTTGTATAATATACAGCGGAAAGTAAAGCAGGAATAAACAAGTAAAAATTGGGGGGGGGGGGACATGCTTCGGGGAAATAACAGATAAAACAGAATCTCAAGAGAATTATCAGGAAACCAAAATTTAACTTCTAACAAGGATAAGGAAAACAAAGGCAGATTTCACTCTTGGTTCGCATCTTGTTGCAGACGTGCAACCCGCTCTCATTTCATCATATCTCGTGGTAGCCGTACCACCCACTCTCATTTCATTATATCTCGCAGTAGGCGTACCACCCACTCCCATTTCATTATATCTCGTGGTAGGCGTACCACCCGCTCCCATTTTATTATATCTCGTGGTAGGCGT
>NW_017672927.1:150243-160379 GCF_001879085.1 Nicotiana attenuata
CCCCCCCCCCGCCCACCGCTCCCATTTACAATCAACACAAAATCATAAGGAATTCCGGCAAGGGAACAAAAGTAATATAATAACTCCCTGATAGGGAAACAACAATATCAAGACAAAACATCCCGGCAAGGGAGAATCAGCTATAACTAGTCCTAGCTCAACTCCTACTCAGCTATACCCAAACTTGTTACAACACCTAACTACCTCAATTATAGCAAAACTTGTTAAACACCTAACTACCTCAACTATAACCCAACTCGTTACAACACCTAACTACCTCAACTATAACCCAACCTGTTACAACACCTAACACAAAGAATCATCAACCTAAGCATTTGTAACATCGGTTAAGAACACAATACAAGGGAACCATAACTCAACAAATAGCCCGGCAAGGGGGCAAGATAGTGATCTCTTTTCAATTCTCTCTTTTACTTTCACAATTCGCTATACAATTGGAACCAACGCTCATCAATGTTAAAGTCACAATTTTTCCACAACTTTACACAACAAATAGAAATCTACACCAAGTCATGATTAACTCAAAGAAATCATGAAAATCACAATATAAGACTCACGGTCGTGCTTGATTCCAACGTATAGATACTCGTCACCATGCCTATAAGTCGTACTCAACAAAAAACAAATAGCAATTAGGACACAACTCCTAATCCCTCAAGCTAAGGTTAGACCAAACACTTACCTCGAACTACCACGACTAACTCAAGCCTCGAGCACCGCCTTTACTTTCGAATTCAGCTCCAAATCAATCATATCTATACATAAATGACTTCATAACATCAATAAATGCTAAAAAATTCGAATCCAATGCCTAATTATAGCTTTCCAATCATTCTTCCCAAAAATCCAAAAATCGACCCCAGGCTCGCTTGGTCAAAACACAAGGTTCGGACCAAAATCAAATCCCCCATTCACCCACGAGCCCAAATATATAATTATTTTCAGAATTCGACCCCAAAACGAGGTCTAAATCACCATTAATCAAAAGCCCTAGTTCTACCCCAAATCCCTAATTTTCTACCTTTAATTCCATGTTTTAAGCCTAGAAATCTAATAGATGTTGATGGAAAATGAAGAAAACAAGTTAAATAATACTTACCCAAGAAGTTTTGGTGAAGAAGTGCTTCAAAAATCGCCTAGGAGCTTTGGAGAAGAAAGGGTTTGTGTAAATTTTATGAAATCCCGTAATTGGTTCTGTTTTTGGTCTTTTAAATCACTGGGCGAAAATGCTCTATGCGATCGCGGACAAAGGAGTACGATCACATAGAGTAAATGGGACAGGGCTCTGCGATCGCGGATAACACTATGCGATCGCATAGAGGAAATAATGAAGGCTGTGCTAACACATTGCGATCGCAGATGGAATAATGTGATCGCGTAAAGCAAAATATGGGACCCCTCAGACTTAACACTATGCGATCGCGGAAGGCACTATGCGATCACATAGAACAAACTGAACCCTTGAAAATTTACACTATGCGATCGCGGACTTAGCTATGTGATCGCATAGAACAACAGACTGGACACCAGCAGATAGCAGTTCTGCAATTTTTTTCTTAAGTTCAAAACCTCCCGAAACACATCCAAAGCACACCCGAGCCCTCGGGGGCTCCTAACCAGACATAGGTACTAACTCAACAACATCATACGAACCTATCTGTGCGATCAAATAGCCAAAATAACCTCAAAAACAATGAACCAAACCTCAAAATCAAGAGTTTTTCCAAAACTTCATCAAGTTTCAAATTTAGAAATTCAAGTCCGAATCACGTCAAATGACGTCCGTTTTTAACCAAATTTTACAGGAAGGACCTAAAACATATATAAGACATGTACCGGGCACCGGAACCAAAATACAGGCCCGATACCATCGCTTTCTAATCAGATTTCATTTCCAATTTTCTTAAACATTTCCAAAAAATAATTTTTCTTAAAAATTCATTTCTCGGGCTTGGGACCTCGGAATTCGATTCCGGACATACGCCCATGTACCATATTTTCCTACGGACCCTCCGAGACATCAAATCACGGGTTCGGGTTCGTTTGCCCAAAATATTGACCAAAGTCAAATTTATTCATTTTAACATCAAAAGTTAGCATTTTTCATAGAATTTCATATTTAAGCTTTCGGCTACGCGCTCGGACTTTGCACTCAAATCGAGGTAACTCTAAATGAGTTTTTCAAGGCCTCGGAGTCATTGAATTTAATTTAAAACCCACATCCAACAACAGGTACAAGAGTACACAATCAATACAACATAATTGAGGTTAATCATACGAGGGAGTATGATCTCTATGATCC
Source organism: Nicotiana attenuata (assembly GCF_001879085.1). NCBI lineage: Eukaryota > Viridiplantae > Streptophyta > Magnoliopsida > Solanales > Solanaceae > Nicotiana > Nicotiana attenuata. Next base: position 152,567 of record NW_017672927.1, read on the forward strand.
TTTCATAATTGCACATAATGTTAGGCAAGTGTATTATTCTTTTTATCCATTGCGGCGGAATAAGTCCGATTACTGGGTTGTAATAAAAACTAAGATTGTGGGTAGGGTGGAAGTCGAGAATGTATTAGATGTTGCATATCAAAATGATATCTCAAGTGTTCACCAAATAGTGGACGAAGTTTTAGAAAATGATTTGGAACATCCTGAACACATATTGGAAGAAGTTGATATAAATGAAGTAAGAATTATAGAAAACGAGGAAGAAGAATCAACTGATGAAGCTCAAACTAGTGAGGAAGAAGAATTCTCGGACGAGGAACTATACGTCGATGAGCTTTAAAAAGTTGGTTTCTTTAATAACTCTCATTTATAGCTAGTTTCTTTATATGTTTCAATCAAAATATGTATTATATTATGCAGATGACATGCAAGGGTCGAGGTAACAATGATCCTAATGGTTCTCGGGGTCGAGAAAAGGCTAGGAAACCAAAGAGGAGGGTAGAAGATAATACTCAATATTTTCCTGCCTCTTCAGAGATGCCTATGCCTATGCCTATGCCTATGTCTTTGCCTCCACCCCAAGGCTATTCTGAGCTGCCACAGCATCACCAGCCCTACACCTTTGGGCAGACACCAGGTCTTTCGTCACAGGGCCATAGGATTGTACGTCGGACATACAGTCCAGCTGTCGCACGACCACGTGGATCGCAGCCATCTGCATCGCATGGATCGCATAGATCCATGTCACATACACATAGATACAGCCATCAATGTCATAGCCACTCGGGTCACAGCTATCAGTGTCACATCTTGCGGCCCATACAACGATGTTGCAGTCACAGGGCTCGCAGCCATCTTTATCTGGGACTCCATCTTTTTCAGGCCTTCGCCTGCGAGATACTAGCTCTGAACCCCCTACACCTTCCACACATGCCTTTGATATACATGCTTCGAACGGTGATGCTGATGATGACGAGGAGGTGCATTATGATTAATATGGCAGGATCATCATAGTCCCTGAGGGTGATGGGTAAGAGTTATTTGTTATTTTACGTTTATTGTTTTGTACAGTTTTACTAAGATTTTAATGTGTTTTTTATATTAAATTGCAGGTTCATCCCTAGTAATATTACTACAGGGATAATCACCAAAGCCACCAGAAAGCTTTATGATGGCCCTTATGTGACTTGGAGTGAATTCCCATTCTCGCTGAAGGAGCAAATTTACAATCAATTTAAGGTATAAATGTTTTTTTAAGCAGTACAATTATTTATATTTATGATATTTCCATCTAAATATGTATTATAGTATATAGTTTATGTGTGTATATATATATATATATATATATATATATATATATACTTACACTATATTATGCACTAAGTATTAGTGCATTAGCTATTATTATATCGAATATAGCTTTTATATATATTCGATAAAATCTTAGTGCATTAATACATAATTATTCAAAAGCTAAGTGCATTAATACATAGCTTTTATTAGCTAATATTATATTTGATATAATATTAGCTAATGCACTAATACTTAGTGCATAGTATGTATGTATGTATGTATGTATGTATGTATGTATATATATATATATATATATATATATATTAGCTAATGCACTAATATACTATATACTATATTATAAGCAGTTAATGCACTTAACTTTTGAATAATTATTAGCTAATAAAAGCTAAGTATAATATATCGAATATACCTTTTATGATATTTCCATCTAAATATGATATTTCCATATAATACTTAACTTTTGAAATACAGAGCAAGTGTGTATGGGAACACCGCTATAGCGCGGATGTGGCTGAAAGTTTTATTTCAAAGCACGCAAGCGGTTGTCGCATTGTTTCTCCAAAGCTAGAAAGTTGAACCAGAAGCCTGGCTAGTTGCTTCAAAATTTATGGGAGGATTTTCAAAGGCAATGGCTTACCGCATAGTTCTTAGAAAAGAGCGAAAAAGGAAAGAAAGCTTGTGCATCGGAGAAGGGAGGATCCTTGCACACTGGAGGTGCGATCAGCCTAGGGACAATAAAGAGAAGAATGGTACGTAATTGTGACGATCCAAAGGGTCATCACCTGTTTTTCATTGAATTCTATGACTCTGAGGCCTTGAAAACGTCATTTAGAGTCACCTCGATTTGATAAACTATGTGAAAAATGATAAATTTTGACTATAAAATAAATTAATTTGACCTTGGTCAACCTTTTGGGTAAACGGATCCGGATACATGATTTGAAAGTCCCAGAGGGTCCGTAGGAAAATATAGGACTTAGATGTATGCCCAGAATAAAATTTCGAGGTTCCAAGCCCGAGAAATGAATTTTTTAGTAAAATTGTTTTCTGAAATTGTTTAAGGAAATTTGAAGTGAAAATTGATTAGAACGTGTTGGTATCGGGCCCGTATTTTGGTTCCGGCGCCCGGTAAAGATCTTATATATGGTTTAAATCATTTCTGTGAAATTTGGTTGAAAACAGACGTAGTTTGACGTGATTTGGACCTAAATTAGAAAATTTGATGTTTTATGAAGTTTGAAAGAATTTTTGGATTTTGAGGTTTAATTCGATGTTTATGATATTATTTTGGCAATTTGATCGCATAAATAAGTCTGTAGAATGTGTTTGAGGTTGTGTGTATATTTGGTTTGGAGCCCCGAGGGCTCGGGTGAGTTTTGGATGGGCCACGGGTTGCATTTTTGAACTTCGAAGTTAGCTGGTATGTATTGGCCTGCAGGCTTCGCAAATGCGAGCCCCCAAATGTGAAGGCTGCCTCGCAAATACGAAACAGCCCAGACCTTATCCTTCATCGCAAATGCGACAATTCACTTCGCAAATGCGAAGGTTTCCATGATGGCCAGGGATCGCAAATACGATCAATATGTCGCAAATGCGACCAAGGTCTCGCAAATGCGAAGGTCTGGAATTCTTGAAGGGTTTGCAAATGCGAACAGTGCTTCGCAATTCCCATATCTACAAGGTCGGGGTCCGCAATTGCGAACTCCTGTTCGCATTTCCCATATCAGAGACCTGCAATTTTACACTTATCCGATTTTGAACCCCATTTTTCATATTTTCTCAAACCCAAACACACTTAGGCGATTTTCCAAGAACAAGTCTTTTTTCAAATCAATTGTAAGTTAGTTTTTACTCATTTCTTTCAATTATTAACATCATTTAACATGATTTAAACCTAAAATCAAAGATTTTCATGGGGAAAATTGGGTGTTTTGGGTAGAACCTAGGTTTTCAAAAATTGGGGATTTGGACCTCAATTTGAGGTCCGATTTCAAAATAAATTATATAATTGTGTTCGTGGGGGAATGGTTAATTGGGTTTTGGTTCGAACCTCGGGTTTTTACCACGTGGCCCCGGGGGCAATTTTTGACTTTTTGGGTAAAGCTTTGGAAAAATCATTTTCATGCATTGGGGTTAATTCATTTAGCATTTATTGATGTAATTAAGTAACTTGTGACTAGATTCGAGCGGATTGGTTGTGGAATCGATAGGAAAAGCGATAAATGATGATTTAATTGGCCGTAGAAGTTGAGGTAAGTGTTTGGTCTAACCTTAGCTTGAGGGATTAGGAGTTGAGTCCTATTTGCTATGTGGTAATTGTTGAGTATGACGTATAGGCATGGTGACGAGTATCTATACGTCGGTGTCTATCATGGCCATGAGTCTTTAAATTGTGAACATCTTGATTTCGTTGTATCTTTCATGCTTTGGTGATGATTCCTATTTGTTGTGAAATGCTTATGGAAGGAAATTATGACCTATGAACATCGAGGAGCATTGGCTCAATTTATATTACAATTGTAAAAGTATGTGAGATGATTGACCCTTTCGAGCATTGGCTCAAGTGGTAAAGTGAGTTATGAAATAAAGGTGAAAGAAAGAGAAAGAGTTATTAAATTGTTCCCTTGCCAGGATATTGTTGTTTTGTTGATTATTCTCCATTGCCGGGATGTTGAGATTATTGATGTTGTACCCTTGCCGGGATTTAATTGTTTAATTGTGTTCCCTTGCCGGGATTTCTATTATTATTTTGTTCATTTCCTTGCCCCTTGTTTGTGATTGTTGTTTGGGTGAGGAAGAGTGTTAAAGCACGAAGGATGATGTCGTGCATTGTTTGTTTATTGTGAGGAAAGAGTGTAAAGCACGAAGGGCGATGCCGTGCCGCTCAATGTACCATTCCGTGCTGATTCTATTGATTATATGTGAGGAAAGAGTGTAAATCACGAAGGATGATGTCGTGCCGCACGATGTACCTTTCCGTGCCGATTCTATTGATTATATGTGAGGAAAGAGAGTAAAAGCACGAAGGGTGATGCCGTGCACGTTTTATTATATCATTGCTTGGTGAGGATGAGAGTAAAAGCACGAAGGGTGATGTCGTGCACTTGCTACTTTTTGATTCTTTATTGATGTCTGAGTTATGTTATTTCCTTCGTTATTTAATGACTTTTACTTGGAATTGTTACTTTCCCCCTAGCACGCTCCCCCTCCCATATTGATTGGTTATCTCTGTATCTCTGTTCCGCCGTGTGTGTGTGTATATATATATATATATATATAAATGCACAGGTTTATGTGGTAGTCTGGTCTAGACTCGTGACTACTTCGCCGAGGTTAGGCTAAGCACTTACCAGTACATGGGGTCGGTTGTGCTGATACTACACTCTGTGCTTTTTTGCACAGATCCAGGTATCGGACAATAGTATTAGCTCGGGAGCTAACCTTCAGTCCACTGAGACACCAAGGTAGCCTTGCAGGCGTCCGCAGGCCCGGCATCCCCTCTATCTTATATTTCATTCTATTATCTCATGTATCCGAGACAGACAGTGTTGTGTTTCTTTCAAACGGTTGTATTTAGTACTCTTAGTAGTCCGTGAGTGTTGTGACACCAGTTTCTGGGTAGAGGCATATGTGGATTTATTTTCCTATTATTTTGGTTTATTTCATCTAAGTATTCCGCTAAATTTCCTATTCCGCTATTTTTTAATTGCTTAATTCCTGTTAATTAAATTGGTAAAAAGGATTTAAAACAAAAGTGTTTATGGATTGCTAAATGTGTGTCTTTCCTATCTTCTACGAGTAGGCGCCATCACGACTCCCGAGGGTGGGAATTTCGGATCGTGACAAGTTGGTATCAAGCTCTAGGTTACATAGGTCTCACAATTCATGGACAAGCTCAGTAGAGTCTGAGGGATCGGTACGGACACGTCTATATTTATCCCCTAGAGGCTATAGAGTTGGGAAAAGATTCACATTTATTCTTTCATGTCGTGCGGTTTGGTGTCTCAATGCTAATTGAATTTCTACTCTGTTCTTTTGCAGATGGCGAGAACACGTGCTTCCTCATCTACCACTTAGCAGCCCGAGCTCCCAGCAGCACCCACTAGGGGCAGAGGGCGAGGTCGAGGCTGTACTAGAGGCCGAGGTAGGGGCAGATCTCACCCCTAAGCAGCAGCACCAGTGGCGGAGCCTCAAGTTGATTTTGACGAGGAGGTTCCGGCCCCAGCAGTTCCGATGGGCCCAGCTCGGGTCCTAGAGGGGTTTATTACTACACCTCTTCTTCAGGATGCTCTGGTCCGATTGGTGGGCCTCATGGAGAGTGCCCCCCGTGCATGCTTGCTTCCTGTAGTACCAGCCACTTCTCAGGTTGGAGGAGGAGCCCAAACTCCTACTACTCGTACTCCGGAGCAGGTAGCTCCCCAGATTCAAACTCCAGTAGTTTAGCCAGTTGGAGCAGCTCGGCCAGGTGTGGTAGCCCAGGCCGGTGATGGAGAAGCTATGTCTGTCGATGCTTTGTGGAGAATGGATAGGTTCACCAAGATCTTCACTACTACGTTCAGCGGTGCATCTACTAAGGATCCCCAGGATTATCTGGATAGTTGTCACGAGGTTAATGGGAACATGGGTACTGTTGAGACCAATGGGGTTGATTTTGCTACATTTCTCTTGTCCGTGTGAGCACGTGATTTTTGCCCTATGTGAAAATTATTCCCAAAATTCAAACAAATGATCTCTTTCATTATTTTTGCAACTTTGTGAATTTTGTGTTAATTGTTTGCACTTTATTTGTGCATTTTAATCGGTGAAAAAATACAAAAAAAAAATACTTGGCATTTGCATTTAATATTTAATTTCACATTTTAGATTAGCAATTTAGTTGTTTTAGAATAAAATACAAAGAAAATAACAAAAGTGGTCCTTTTTGCATTTTAGTGTCTTAGTTGGCATTTAAATTAGGAATTAGTGTATGGAAATTAGGAAATCTAATTTTAATTTGGTTTTAAGTTTTAGTTTAGCATTTTAATAAAATAAGAAAATATAAAAATACAAATTAAAATACAAAGAATTAAATAAAAGAAATAAAAAAAGAGGAAACAAAAGAAAAAATTACAAAAGGGTGGTCTTAATAAGAGACCAAAATTGGGCTCATTTCAATTTAACCAAACCTCAGCCCAAATAAACATCAAACGGACCCATCCCAACCCATTTCCCTGACCCAGTCCGGTTCAACGACTCCCCGAAACGACGCCGTTTTGGCGTTGATCAATCCTGGCCCTTCATCCCCTTTAATCTAACGGCCCTGGTGCCATCTCATTATTAGTTAAAATGGTCTGAAAATAATCCTAACCCTAGAGACATCTGCTTCTTCCTCGTACTCACCCCTGTAACGCCACCAACGCCGCCGCTGGAGAAAATGTCACTTTCTCCGATGGCTCCCAGATTCACACCCCTATACCGCCTTGACGTCCTCGTCACGAATATGCCATTATCCTCTTTCGAATCCCACTGGAGGCCGTCGAATAACTGAAAGTATTGTCGCCGTCTCCGCCGTCCGCGGCGGCGACATCGCCAAAATCGGTCCAAATTTACACCACCAAACCTCCTCCATCTCCTCATCACCAATCCGTAAATAATCCTCCTCAAATCATGACCGAGCCCCTCAAATTTCAAATCAAAATCCGGCCTAAAACCCTAAAATACCCCAAATCTCATCAAATCGACATCATCCCCTCATGAAGAATCCACCGTCAGTAGTGTTCGAATATTACTGGAGTGATTCGAATTTTAAATCTAAGTGACGGCAGAACCCTCGGACTCCATAAGTAAGTTTTTCCTTGTTCTTCTTCGTTAGTCTCTTCTCCTTGACTGATATTTCCTCTTGATCAATCAATTTAGGGCTTGAGTTTATTTCTCCTCATTTTTTCGGTTGAACCAGTGTTCAAATAGATTAGCCTGTTTCTTATTTGTTATTCTTCATTGTCTTTTAATTAATAGTGAGAATTGGGTCGTTTGTCAATTTAGTTGTCACTGAGTTCTTTAGAATTAGGATTGATCATGTTTAGGATTTAGTTTAAGTTTTGAGTTGCTTAAATCTTCTCCAGGCTTCATGTATGGTTAAGTTTGTTCTATTAGTTGTGTTTGTGTCGAATCTGTTTGCTTACAGTTTTGATCGATACTAGTTGCGCACTGTTTGACTTTGACTTGTTATTAGTAGTTGTTAATCCGAAAATCAGTAGTTACTTGAATTTAGGATTTGCGATTGGATTGGTGGGCTGGTTAATTTGCAGAAATAGTTATTTGGACCAGGGTTAGTTAGAAAGGTTAGTGTAGTTAACGTAGGCTAGTAATTTCAGGAGGTTCAAAGGGTAGTTTAGGCATGGGAAAAGGGTACTTTCATCAGATTTGGTAATTTTTGAAGGGGGGTAAGGATAGAATAGGGATTGTAATAAGCATAGAACTTTCTAGGAGGGACTATAGTGTAGGTTCTAATAACTTAAAA
>NW_017672928.1:0-14033 GCF_001879085.1 Nicotiana attenuata
GTTATATGTTTTATAAACATAGTAACATTAATTGAAAAAAATCAACTTCGATAAATCGATCAAAGCGAAGAGAAAATAACAGTGAGTCCCGTTTTATTTTTTTTAATTTTGATTATTCTGCATTTTTCTTGTCGATTTTTGTTTAATCTTGTTTGATTCCTGTTTTGATTTCCTGTTTACTCTCGTTTAGTTCATGCCTCATTCATGTGTGATTCCTATTCCTTCCAGAATTTTATTCATGATTTTTATTTGTTTTTATTATTTTGTTCTCTCTTTTTCTCTTTTCTTTCTTATTGATTATGATTCTGTGTTAGTTCATGATTTATTGTTTAATTGTTAATTTTGATTGATGGTTTGAATTAGGCAGTCTTATCTAGTTCAATTCTATAGTATTGAACCTGGTTGGATATAGCTGAATAGTTTGGTCTCTTAATTAACCATAGTCAAATATAACTAAGGTAAAAAGGGTTGGGGGATAGTTTGACTAGGTTGGTAATTTCAGATTGACTAAAAGGGCAGTTTAGGAATTGTTAGATAAAAGGAATCTTGTAGTAACTGAAATAGAATTCCCTAGAAGCTTCTAGATGGGGTCCTAATTTGAAAGTCAGAAAGTCAGTAGTGTTACTTGGCCAACAAGGCATAAAATGAGGGATTTAAGTAGTTGAAATCTGAAAATTAATAAGAGACTAAGGTGTAAAGGAAAAATTTGAAAGTTGCCCTAATATTTGCCTATAAAAGGCAGTCTTTACTGCCTTGCACACTAGGTTTTGAAATCTGAAAATTCCCACAAGTCTCTAGAAGTTTTGGAGATCCAACAATTTTGAAATTCAAAAAAAAATCCAAATCCTATAGCCGAGAAAAATCTGAAAACTTCAGAATTCAGATCAAAACTACTGAAAACTACTGAAAAAATCCAAAAAAAAAATTCTGGTAGAAATAGATAGTTAAATACCAAAGCATTAGATCCTAGAAACCCAAAATCCGGAAAATCAACAAAAAAACAAGGAAAAATCTCTGCAGAATTGAAAGTTTTAGGTATTTAGAGTCCAGATCTTAGATCTCTAAGCGTTGAAGATACTGAAAACTTCAGTAGTAGAGGTTCCAGAGGTCCCGGGGTTATTTCGAATTCAAACTGGTTCATTCAAGCCTGGTTTTGGGTGTTTACTGGTTGATACTTGTTTAAAATCGTTTTCTGGGTCATTTGATATCACTTCCTGGGTGATTTGGTTGCTGATTACTGCTGACTCCTGCCTGCTATCTCACTCCTACTTATTTTCCTTGTCCAACTTCCAGGTACACACCTTGAATCTTCCTTGATGTAACTCTCGAATTGGAAATGGAATAAAACATATACATGAATTCGCTTCCTGATATGTGCTCCTTTGATTCTTTGTATGTCAATAGTTTTATAGATGCCAATTGATACATGCATTTGTCTAGTATAATTCTAGCTTTGTTTTGTACTTACATGAACAATGGACTGTGGACTGGACATATTTTTGTTAAGTTGTTTCGTTTGATTAATTTAGACAGGATTTATGAGCTGATGTTAGTTCAAATATAGGAATGGTTGGGGTGCACTAAGGCTTACCCCTGTATCTGCATATAATTTTACCTCAAATGCTCATTATCAGATTTTTTTTTTATTTTAATTGAGTTCTGTATGATTCAGGGGTTAGTTCATAAAGGGATTAGGTAACTCGTGTTAGGTTTTACTCCTGCGGATGCGAATAATCTTTGTTTAGTGCTACAATCCTGTCACTTAGATTTTAGAAGATCTGCAAGAACATAAATATATCCAGTCGTTCACATTTTAGTTTCAAATCTGTTAATGACTGTATTTTTTCCATCTATTTGTCATTAAAAGTGAGGATAGGAGTATGAATTTATAAGCTGAAGTGCTGATTAATTGGTGCTAAACTTTAAATAGGTGATCAGATCCTCAATCTTCCATTTACGTGTAAATCCAGTGCTAATAATTTAGTATTAATGATCCAGTATCAGTTCAGGTTAATTGAATTACGAAAAGAACTGGGCGGCCCAGCTATTTAATGAGGAGTCCAAGTAAATTCAGCTCTGGGCCAGTGTATTTGGCAGTCCATTAAGGACAGACTTCTTTAAATTGGGCATTGCTGGAGCCCAGCTATTGGACAGGTTCATGTATCAGATCTGGGCCAAACCTTTAAGGCCCAAAAGTTGTTAGAAGTTAAAACACCCTTTAAAAATTATACTAGGGATATGGGGAATTAATTTGCAATATGAATTTAGGTTTCCGAGCTAGGTAGCGGGTTCAAATTAAGAGGGTCCCTCCTTTTGTTTGAATTCGGACTTGAGCTCGAGGCCCAAATTTATAAATATAAATTAATTAGGCCCTTTTAGAGACGAAAATAAATAGAAAAATCGTAGTTGTTTTAGGTTGGCCTTTAAATAAAAGTGAGATAAGCCTCGCCAAACAAAACACATAACTTGCGGGGCCCTCATTGAATGCTTAATTAAAATACTTAGAATTCGGAGCGGGCCGTTTAGCGAATTTCACGGCCTCCCGCAAAGGTAATAACTCGTTAGTCGCTTTAGGCGCGCTTTGAATAATTTTACCTTCCTAAATACGGGTGTGCATTTCATGCAACCCAAATCCAAATCCCAAAACGTTGAATAAGAATATGTCGACGATCCGGGTGCATTTCATGTGACGTGATCCAAAAACACGTTCTTAAACGACGTTCACTTTCCTAAAACTCAACTAAACGCGGTAACTGATCTTAAAATTGCACTATAGGATGACATGTAATAAAATCAGTTTGTTAGCCAATTATAATAATTTAAGCAACCGTGCTAGAACTACGGGATCCGGGGGTGCCTAGCACCTTCCCCCGGGTCAACAGAATTCCTTATTCAGAATTTCTGGTTCGCAGACTCCAATTGGGAAGTCGACAATTTTCCTCGATTTGGGATTCAAGTTAAAACCGGTGACTTGGGACACCAAAAGCCAATCCTATCCCAAGTGGCGACTCTAAAAATCAAATATATAATCCCATTTCGAATGATGTCACTTTAAATGGAAAAACTCCCTTATACATTATCCTTCGGGGTAGGTGTGTAAAAAAGGAGGTGTGACAGCTCTGGCGACTCTGCTGGGGATACAAACCCAGAACTTCGGTTCAGGGTTTAAGAATTCGAGCTTAGAATAATTGTTATGTTTGGTTTTATCTGATTTTCCTGCATGTTTCCTGCCTAATGTGCTAAATGCTTTACCGCTTTGATATTATTTGAACTGTATATATAAATTGTGCCGAAACCCTTCTCTTCTCACCTCCGGGGATGTGCTTACTGGTTGAGACTCCCTATTCTGTCAGTGTCATACCTTGAAATAAGAAAGAGGCCGGATAAGTTACTAAGCCGGACAATCCCGCGGGTCCCCGGTACGTAGCCCCCTCCTCGACTCGAGTTGTCCGCTCGGGTACACAGTCTAGAACCTATACCCAGGTTTTGAACTTAGAATAACTTGACCTCATGCCGGATCCCTAGTAGGAATGCTTATTTGCATCACGTGCATTTTGACTTAGGGGACTCAACACAGGGGTTGGGTCCGTCTAGGACAGGTGTACCCGGAATAATGGACCATCCTGATGCATCCTACTTGTCCATTTATTTGTTTTGGACTCTCATGCTAACCGGCTTTGAATATCTGGGAAAAATTGGAAAGCAAAAAGAGAAAAAGAGAAAATAGCAGTGTAGAGAGTTAATTACCTATACTAGAAAAACCAATAGTACCGAAATATTGCCGGATTTTTGAAAAGTGAAAAAAAAAACAAAAAAAAGAAGAAAATATCTGAAAAAATAAGTAGAAAATTGTTGTTCAAAATAGTTTTGATTTTGGCATATCTGCCCGAACTACGCTGGTTTGATTCTCACCGGATGTGAGATACGTAGGCACCCCTCATGTGCTCCAACCTCCCCTTTGCAAAAAACAATAGCCAAAAATGCCAGAATTTTTGATTTCGTCATGAATCAGTCGGGTGACGACATTCTTGTCAAGACTAAGCCAAATGCCCCCAAAAGGGCGCCGGAAGGCCGTTTTTGCAAGAACAGCCACCTTGGGTCAGTTTCAACGGTTAGCGGGCACAGCCTTAAAATCTTCTTTACGAAGTGCTGAAAGGCCGTATCCACAAAACCGGCTGCTTGTTTTAAATTGGAAATTTGAACAAAATAGTGTCATTTTTATTTTTTCCTTTCAGGCCAAAATAAGTGATTAAATCACCTTAATAAATGTGCAGGATGAGCACAATTCAAAATGAACCTTTCTCAATCATGACTAAAATCCCCGTGGAGTTGCGTCTATGGTGGAACGATCTGGGTAAAGAAGGACAGGACGAGGTCAAGAAGTATTTGAAAGGGCTTACTGGTTTGTTAGAGATTGTGCCTCGGGGAGACATCATCAGAGCGTTGGTCACATGTTGGGACCCGGCACATAACGTCTTCCATTTCTCGGACTTTGAACTAACCCCGAACTTGGAGGAGATAGCCGGGTACATTGGAAATAATGAGGTGCCTTTAAGACAAAAATACTTGGTTGCCCCAAGAACTGTAGCTGTGCACAAGTTCTTAGACTCACTGAAGATAATCAGAACGGTCCACAATCCGGACTTGGCAAGGGGTTTTTGTACTCCACACTTCATATACCACATATATGGCCACATAGGAGGGTTCAAAAACCCGGAAAACAAGATATGTAGTAAAGGAAACCGCCAAAAATGGGAAGAACATAGGCGTTTTGCTTTTATGGTGGTTTTTCTGGGACTTTTGGTATTTCCGAGGAAAGATGGAAACATTGACATAAAAATAACCGGGGTCGTCAATACTTTAATGACTCAAGCCAAAAGAACTCTTGCACCCATGATAATAGCTTAAATCTTCCGAGCTCTCACAGCCTGCAAAGCCGGAGGGAATTTCTTTGAAGGGTGCAATCTCTTGTTGCAAATGTGGATGACTGAACACCATCGTCCTCAATTCCTGATTATGGTTCATCTGAGAAAACCTGTATCGGGGAGTTCTATACAAGGATTGACGGGGTCAGCTTACCTAAAGGAGTAACCGCCTGGACATCATACTTTCGGACTCTCACTGCCAGTCAGATACAGTGGACGCTTGGATGGTTACCCGTTGATGAAATCATGTATATGTCAGCGGCTAGGTCACATTTTCTCTTGATGGGACTTAAAAGCATCCAGCCTTACGCTCCATATCGGGTTTTGAGACAACTTGGGAGATGCCAAATAGTGCCACAAGATGAGGATCTTAGTGCTCAGGTAATTGAGATTAGCCCTGACGGACAGTTTCCTGAAGCACGAGTCCGCCTGATTTGGAACGAATGTCAATATTTAAAAGCAAATACTTGCGTACAGGATCGGGCCAAAGGTGAAGTGTCACCAGGATATCTTGCTTGGTACAGGAGAGAACATGAGTACGAGAGGCCATCTAAAAGACCACACCTCTAGGACTTTGTCGAATCATCACAAGATCAGTGGGGTTGGTTGGCAAAAGAAAGGGAATACAGGGCTCGCATAGGAGTACTGGAAAAACAGGTCCAAGACCTTCAGTTTGAAAATAGTGTGCAAGCTGCATTCGATGAGGGTGAGAAAAAGAAATTGGCCAAAGAGAATGAAACCTTACGAGCCCAAATCCAAAAGATGAAGATAGCAGCCGAAGATCTCGTCAGGAGCATCAAAGATATAAAACTTATAGAAAATCTGAGGCAAAAAGTGAATGACTACAGTTTTGACCTCAACAAAGCCGAAAAAGAATTAGCCGAGGTTCGAAAGCAATTGGCTAAAAATGCGGAAGAACGAGCCCGCATGGTTAAACAGTTGAAAAAAGATACGATAAAGAGCTCACGGGGTTAAGGAAAAGGGTCATCGCCACAGAGAACAAAATGATCAAACAGGCGAAAGAATTCAAGGTTGAAAGAGAGCATTGCTACACGGCATTGGCACAATTAGAAATGGACTTGCAACAACTCCAGGAGCAAAACCAAATAGCCGAGCAGACTTTGGAGGCTAGGGCCCAACAGATAGGGCGATTGCTTCAGGAAAAGGGCAGAATCAGAGAAAAGATCTTAACCGTTGCTCACTACATTACTAGGAAATGTCAAATGTGCGAAAACATGACTCGCACCACATTCTTTGCATCGGTGATGATATTTGTGAAGCAAATAATGAGTGACCTGGACAGACTTCAAGGGGAGCTTGCATATAGGCCCGCGGCCAGACCGAACGATGTCCCGCGGGCACCAGGAGCTTTAATGTATTCGTGATTGTCATATTTCTTTTCTTTTATATAGTATGTCAGTGTTTGAGTCTGTATTTTCTTTTCGCTAAGAGTCTGTCAGTGTTTGAGTCTGTATTTTCTTTTCGCTAAGAGTCAGTCAGTTGTTGAGTCTGTATTTTCTTTGAAATAGAATAGTTGATGTTGAAGTCTGTAGTTTTTCTTTTATCAGAGTCTGCTATGTTTAATTCGTCAGTTTCGAGTCTTTGTAATCAAAGTAATTCCTATCAATAAAATTGAAAATCCCAAAAACATTTTGCTTCTATTTTACATTTTATTTTTTGCGAGAACTACGCTTGCTCTGATTCATGCGGGGTCATGATACGTAGGCAATCTCCATAGGATTCGACCGTAACCCTAAGGAAAAAAAAGAGAAAAAAAAAGAGGGAAAAGCAGAAAATGAAGAAGAGAAGGAAAAGAAAAACAGAAACAGAAAGAAAAGTAAGAAAAAACAAAGAGTAGAAATCAAAAGAAGAGAAAATAGAAAAGAAAAGTCGGGATGACGCATGCAACCGGTGCAAACATGTAGACGTCTGTTTAACTGTATAGGTGCATCACACCCCAACATGCGATTGCCTATCTGTTACTTATCTCAAACTAACCGTGTGTTGCTTCAGTTTCCAGCTTAGCTTTAGAAACGGTGGTTGGTTGTGGTAAGCTGGCATCGCATCAATACTTCACTAGATCAAAAGGAAGTGTGGAAATGTCTACAGAAATGACTTTGCCCGCAGTTCCCATCTCTGAGGACAGCCCCATCTCGGGGATCCCGGCATCTGAGTCTGTCACAGCTGAAGAGAACCGAATACTACGTCTCCGACTCATGGAGATGTGGGACGCCTGGACCAATGGAAGGGAGCCTCCAAGCGCCATCCCTGGATTTCCTGAACTATTCCCTAGATCTGGGGGTACCTCCAATATCCCTATCAGCCACCCTCATACACCTTTGGGACAGCCTACCATGACCGCTCACTTCGTCGGAACACCTTCTGAGGTCCGCCCCCAGGTGTTCCCAGCAGGAGCAGCTCCTAACATCTTCACTGCTCCACCATGCTCTGCTACAACACAGCCTTCACTGCCAAGGCCTGCCTTTGATCCCTCAGCTTTCGCCTTCCAAAACCCTGTCTTTCCAGTGGATCCTCCTCAATATCCCATATATAATTACTCTCAGCCACCACCATTTGAGCTTACGCCAAGACAAGATCTAACTCCCAAAGCCCCAGAGCAGGATGAGATGGCAAAGAGAATGAGAAGCCTTGAACAGAGTTTAAAAAATATGCAAGACTTGAGCGGGCAAAAGAGTGTCTCCTATACAGACCTATGTATGTTCCCACATGTACATTTTCCGTCAGGGTTCAAAACACCTAAATTTGAGAAGTATGACGGGCACGATGACCCCATTGCTCACCTGAAGAAGTAATGCAATCAGTTACGGGGAGCCGGTGGTAAAGAAGAATTGTTGATGGCATATTTCGGGGAAAGCTTAATTGGCATCGCTTCAGAGTGGTATATGGACCAAGATGTCTCGCGTTGGCATATTTGGGATGATCTGGCCCGAGACTTTGTTCGACAATTTCAGTACAACATAGACATCGCGCCAGACAGGAACTCCTTAGCGAATCTAAAGAAAAAGCCCTCAGAAAGTTTCCGCGAATATGCAATTAAGTGGCGTGAACAGGCGTCAAGAGTGAAGCTTCTGATGGATGAGGTAGAGATGGTCACTGTTTTCCTTCAAGCCCAGGAAGCAGACTACTTTCAGAATATGATGTCGGCCATGGGCAAGCCTTTCGCAGAGGCAATAAAAATCGGAGAGATGGTAGAGAATGGGCTAAAAATGGGTAGAATCTTGAGTCAGTCAGCCATAAGAGCAACCTCCCAAGCCATCCAAGGTGGGTCTGGAGGAATGGCCAAAGGCAAAAAGAAAGAAGAAACAGTGATGGCAGCATCGGGAGGAAGAAGATACCGGGCTCCTAGACCGGTATTCTCTGAAAGAACTCCTCAACACTACTATCCCCACACTGATATGGCTTACCCTCCCCACCATATGCGGTCATGAATGCTCAACCTTTCGGCCGACCGCAACCACAACCTAACCAAAATCCACCTCCATTCTAAAGAAACCAACCTCCTTACCAGAACCAATATAATCCCCGACCATCGCAAAATAATTTCCGCCCTCGGGAACCACCCAGACGTCCAAATTTTACGCCGATTGGTGAACCCTACTCTAGTCTGTTCCCGAAGCTCGTTCAGATGAATCTGTTGCAGCCTATCCCCCAAAGCAGGCAGAACCCAGAATCTCCAGCTTATCAACGAGGTGTCCGCTGTGCCTATCATTCAGGAGCTGAAGGGCATAGTACTGATAACTGCTGGACATTGAAGAAAGCTGTGGAAGATTTGATCGAACAAGGGAAAATAGTGTTGAGGGATGAAGAAGTCCCGAATGTGACCAATAATCTGTTGCCCGCTCACAACAACGGGCCGGTAATCGGGATGATCTGTGAAGACAGAGAATTTGATCCAGCATTAAAAGCTATAATTGCTATTGCCGACGCAGAAAAGAAACCCAAGGTACCCCCGAAGCAAGAGAAAGGGGAGAAGAAGAGTAGAAGTGTCAAAACTGAGCCTGAGAAGAAACCTGAGACAAAAGCAGAGACGGAACCTCCTAAGAATGGAATTCTCTATGTTCCGCGAGGACGCCAAGAAAAACCATTAGTTGTCAGTGCTCCAAGGAAGTTTGAAGTAAAAAGGGAAACGCAAATATATGTGCCAAAAGGAGCTTATGTGGTACGGGGGACAATTAAGCCGCCTCGGCTGAATGAGCCAGTGGTTATTGGACGCGTACCACAGAAGCCAATGACAGACCCCTCTGCAGTGCCATGGAACTATCAGCAAACAGTGGTTACATACAAGGGCAAAGAAATTTCGGGGGAACTTCCAGGGAAAACCTCTGTTGAGAAATATTCAAATGTACAGGAGGTAAACAATGCCGCTCGAAAGCGCTTTCCGTCCAAGAAGCCAGTGAGTGCTGAGGAAGCAGAAGCCTTCTTCCAGAAAATGAAGATGCCTGATTATGAAACAGTGGATCAATTGAGGAAATATCCTGAACAGGTGTCCCTGCTATCACTGGTGATGAAATCCTCCGAACATCAGAAGATCTTGATGAAAACTTTGAATGAGGCGTATGTGCCAATTGAAACTTCAGTCGAACAGCTCGAAAGGATGGCAGAAAGGTTCTTCGCCATCAATCAACTCTCTTTTAGTAAAAATGACTTGCCTCCGGAAGACGCAACTCACAACAAAGCCTTGCATCTGACTATCAAATGTGAAGGTTATTATGTCAAGCGTGTCATGGTGGATGGAGGCTCAGGGGTTGACATCTGCCCACTCTCCACATTGCAAAGGATGGAAATCGGGACGGGAAGGATTCGTCCCAATAACGTTTGTGTGAGAGCTTTTGATGGCATCAAGAGGGATACCATCGGTGAAATTGATCTGATATTAACCATAGGTCCGGTGGAGTTTGAGGTAACTTTCCAGGTGTTGGACATGGATACATCTTATAATTTTCTTCTGGGAAGGCCGTGGATCCATGCTGCAGGAGCCGTGCCCTCCACTCTCCACCAAATGGTGAAATTCGAATATGAAGGCCAGGAAATCGTGGTCCACGGAGAAGACGAGCAATCTATTTATCGTGACCCATCTATCCCATGCTTGGAGGCGAGGGAAGGAAGTGAGCATATTGTTTATCAAGCCTTTGAAATTGTGGTGGCAGATCAGCACGAGGAGGGAAATCCTTGTCCTCAGCCTTTCCTGTCTAATGCTTCAATCATGGTGGCTAAAGAAATGATTAGGCAAGGTTTCAAACCAGGAAAAGGGTTAGGAAAAGCCTTACAAGGAATATCTGAGCCAGTAACTCTACCCACAGCAGAAAAGTTTTTCGGGATAGGCTTCTACCCTACCCCAGATGATGAGAAATGGGACGAGGAAACAAAGAAAGAAGGATGGGTTCTGCCATTACCCTTGCCACATCTCTATGATACTTTTGTCAAGCCCAAGTATGGCAATGAAAAGGACGATGAGGTGTTCACAGCCGAGGAAATCGAAGATATATGTGGAGCTATGAGAAAAATGCTTTATGAAATCAACATGGTCCAGCCAAGCGAAGGGACTAGCACCGCTGAGGTGCTCTATATGGGACCAGATGCTAAACTCCAAAACTGGAAGGCTACGCCATTCCCGAGCAGGCGGGAGTCCCGGTAGACTAGCCCTGTCATCTTTTCTGCATCCCGAGTTATTTCAGGGTGTAACTCGGATGTTTCTTTTAGTTTCTTGTCTTTAAATTCGTGAATGTAAACCCTGTTATCTTTCCAATTTCAAGAAATGAAATCAATATTTCATCGTCCATCTTTTTATTCTTTCTAATTTTTGGTTATTTTTCCCTTTTCATCTTTTCTTTTCAGTTATAATAATGCGGCTTTAAATAACATGACATGCTTGCGGACTTCATGCCCAGACTCAAACACGCTGTCTAATTGTGAAGTAATGAATCAAGAACCGGAATATGATGAAGAAGAGGCTTTTAGGGAAATAAACTGAGAATTGGAACAATTTGAGAACAAACCTAAGCCAAATCTGAATAACACTGAACCGGTTAATTTGGGAACTGCCGAAGAAATAAGGGAAACCAAAATAAGCATTCACACAGATGAGCAAACTCGAGATGCAATAATCCAGCTCCTATTCGAATTTAAAGATGTGTTTGCTTGGTCGTATGACGACATGCTAGGACTGAGTATGGATCTAGTGGTGCACAAATTGCCAATTTACCCCGATTGTCCTCGAGTACAGCAAAAGCAAAGGAAGTTTAAAACTGATATCAGTGATAAGATCAAAGAAGAAATCACAAAACAGTTGAAGGCGGGGGTAATCCGAGTGGTCCGATATACTACATGGCTAGCCAATGTGGTCCCAGTGCCAAAGAAAGACGGGAAAACTCGGGTGTGTGTGGACTACCGAGATTTGAATAGAGCAAGTCCTAAAGACAATTTCCCGTTGCCTAACATTCACATCCTTGTTGATAATTGCGCCAAACATGAATTACAGTCCTTCGTGGATTGTTACACAGGATATCATCAGGTGTTGATGGATGAAGAAGATGCCGAGAAGACAGCTTTCACTACACCCTGGGGTACCTACTGTTATCGGGTCATGCCATTTGGTCTGAAGAATGCTGGGGCAACATACATGAGAGCCATGACCACCATTTACCACGATATGATGCATCAAGAAATAGTGGTGTATGTGGATGATGTAATCATTAAGTCCCGAACTCAGAGTGACCACGTGCGAGATTTGAGAAAGTTCTTCGAACGGCTGCGCAAGTATGATCTGAAGTTGAATCCAGCTAAATGTGCCTTCGGAGTCCCATCAAGCAAGCTCCTGGGTTTCATAGTCAGCAGGAGAGGTATTGAGTTAGATCCAACAAAGATAAAGGCCATTCAAGATTTACCTACTCCAAGAACTAAGAAGGATGTGATGAGCTTATTGGGCAGGTTAAACTATATCAGTCGGTTCATCGCTCAACTGACTACCACCTGTGAGCCCATATTCAAACTGTTGAAGAAAGATGCGGCAATCAAATGGACATCCGAATGTCAAGAGGCCTTCGACAAAATCAAGGAATATTTGTCAAATCCTCCAGTATTGGTCCCACCGGAGCATGGGCGACCTCTCTTCTTGTATCTGACAGTGTTGGAAAATTCTTTTGGCTGTGTTCTTGGGCAGCATGATATAACCGGCAGGAAAGAGCAGGCAATTTATTATCTGAGCAAGAAGTTCACCAGCTACGAGGCCAGATACACTTTGTTGGAAAGAACATGTTGTGCTCTGACATGGGTCGCTCAAAAGTTGAGACACTATCTTCAAGCCCACACCACCTATCTAATAACCAGGTTGGATCCTTTTAGGTACATATTCCAGAAACCGATGCCCATTGGGAGCCTAGCAAAATGGCAAATCTTGCTCACTGAATTTGACATAGTCTACGTTACTCGCACGGCAATGAAGGTCCAGGCATTGGCAGATCATTTGGCTGAAAACCCGGTTGACGAGGAATACCAACCATTGAGCACATATTTCCCAGATGAGGAGGTAAATTCAGTAGAAGCCATCTCTGAGGACACTCGTGCTTGGAAAATGTTCTTTGACGGAGCAGTAAATGCAAGAGGCGTAGGCATTGGGGCAATCTTGATATCACCCAATGGTCAGCACTACCCAGCTACAACAAGGCTCCAATTCTTCTGCATAAACAATACGGCTGAGTACGAAGCCTGCATCATGGGCATGAATATGGCAATTGATCAAGATGTTGAAGATTTGTTAATCATGGGGGACTCTGATTTGATTATCCGGCAAGCCCAGGGAGAGTGGGAGACTCGAGATGTTAAGCTCATTCCCTATCGACAGCATGTGGAAGATCTCACCAAGCGCTTCAAGTCGATAGAGTTCAGGTATATCCCTCGGTGTCACAATGAACTAGCCGATGCACTCGCCACTCTAGCTTCAATGCTGCCTTACCCAGGCAATGCCCATATTGACCCTCTGGAGATTCAAATCAAAGAAAAGCACGGGTATTGTAATGCGGTCGAGGCGGAACCCAGCATTCAGCCCTGGTATCATGATATCAAGAGATTTCTGAAAACACAAGAATACCCCGAGCAAGCCACTGGAGATCAGAAGAGAACCATTAGACGGCATGCGAGCGGTTTCTTCTTAAGCGGTGATGTTTTGTATAAAAGGACCCCGGACCTCAATTTGCTAAGATGTGTTGATGCCGAGGAAGCCGGAAGAATTATGCACGAAGTACACGCGGGAGTATGTGGACCTCATATGAATGGCTATGTGTTGGCAAAGAAAATTCTGCGAGCGGGGTATTACTGGGATAACTATGGAAAAGGACTGTTTCAGCTTTGTTCGAAAATGCCATCAATGTCAGGTGCACGGTGACTTGATTCATGCACCTCCAACAGAACTCCATCCGATGTCAGCACCTTGGCCATTTGTTGCTTGGGGTATGGATGTCATTGGGCCGATCGAGCCAAAAGCTTCGAATGGGCATAGATTTATATTGGTGGCAATTGACTATTTCACAAAATGGGTTGAGGCCATCACTCTCAAGTCGGTCACCAAGAAAGTTGTGGTAGACTTTGTGCACTCCAATCTCATTTGCCGCTTTGGCATTCATGCAACTATCATTACCGACAATGCTGCAAATTTGAACAGTCGTCTGATGGGAGAGGTATGTGAACAATTCAAGATAACGCATAGAAACTCTACTCCTTATCGGCCAAAAGCCAACGGTGCTGTTGAAGCAGCAAATAAGAACATCAAGAAGATTTTGAGAAAGATGATTCAAAGCTCCAGGCAATGGCATGAAAAGCTATCTTTCGCATTACTCGGGTATCGTACCACAGTGCGTACATCAATTGGAGCGACACCGTACTTGTTGATTTACGGTACTGAAGCTGTCATACCTGCAGAAGTAGAAATTCCTTCACTCCGGATAATCGTTGAAGCGAAGATTGAGGACAGTGAGTGGGTTAAGACCCGACTAGAGCAATTGGCATTAATTGATGAAAAACGGATGCCGCAGTTTGTCACGGGCAGTTATACCAACAAAGAATGGCCCGCGCTTATAATAAGAAAGTGCGTCC
>NW_017672928.1:15876-18039 GCF_001879085.1 Nicotiana attenuata
GGCCAAAAAACAGAGGATCTCCCGGCCAAAAAACCGAGGAGCCTTTTCCTTCCAAATCCCGGCCAAAAAAAAAATCGAGGATCTGCCGGCCAAAAAACCGAGGAGCCTTTTCTTTCCAAATCCCGGCCAAAAAACCGAGGATCTCCCGGCCAAAAAACCGAGGATCTCCCGGCCAAAAACTGAGAAGCTTTTTCTTTCCGAATCCCGGCCAAAAAACCGAGGATCTCCCGGCCAAAAAACTGAGAAGCTTTTTCTTTCCGAATCCCGGCCAAAAAACCGAGGATCTCCCGACCAAAAAATCGAGGAGCCTTTTCTTTCCAAATCCCAGCCAAAAAACCGAGGATCTCCCTGCCAAAAAACCGAGGATCTTTTTCTTTCCTAGTCCCGGCCAAAAAATAGAGGATCTCCCTACACAATCCTGATTTGATCGCTTAGATATGTGTCACAACTAACTCACGAAATTTTCCTAGTGAAAACTGGGGCAGAAAAATTTTGTTCGTTTGTTTGTTTTGATGTCTTAAGCAGGTCGAACACCGAGGCATAGGGTGTGAGACGACCAACGGAACGAGTCTCAATCCAGAATCAAGAAAAGAAGAAAAGAACAAAAAGAAATGAACTCAAATGTGAAGCAAGCAAGGGTGCGGATTGCTCAAAATCTGATTGAAGACACAAGCTCCGCCGATCCCGCTTTGACCTAATGCTGCAGAAAGAAAAAACACCAACAACTTGCGAGCATCAAGATTTAGATCGGAGTCCACAGCAAAATTAGCTAAGACTCAAGATCAAGCTTCAAGAGATGTATAGATAGGAATCTTGTAACTCATAGTTGTTAGGCATAACTAGCTTAGCTTTGATTTTCCTTTTTGGTGTAATAAGGAGGTCAGCAAGCAGTAGCAGCAGCAACAGCAGTGAAATTCACAGCTCCTGGTAGTCCCAGCTACCAAACCTTCCAGAACTACACTGACCTGATTCCTTTATAGCTAAGGATATGTTGGCAACCTTTGAAGCAGGGTTTGGTTAGACGGTTTTCAAAATGCTTCTCATGGAGTGCTGAGCAGGCAAAAATCCTTCATGGTGCTCATTTATCTTTGCCCGAAAACCCTTCGTGTCTTCGAGCAAAGAGGGGCAGCTGTGAGCACGTGATTTTTGCCACGCTTAAATCTCTCCTATAAAATTCCTTAGAATTAGGATTTTCCTTTTTATTTGAATTTTTAGGAATTAATTGCACGATTTTGTGTCTTTTTTGCATTTTTGTGTGCATTTTTTATTGATATAATTCCAAAAAAAAAAAGATATACAAAAAATAGTGTGCATTTTAATATTACAAAAATAAAAAAATACCATAATGGTCCTTGCATTTCTACTTTTAATTTTTAAAATTTGTCTTAAGTTTTCTTTGAAAATTAATTAGTATAATTGTAGAGTCAATTGGGTCTTTTATTTTAATCTTGCATTCAATAAAATCAGAAAAAAATATATATAAAAATATAAAATAAAAATAAAATAAACAAAAGAAAACAATAGATAAAAAGAATAAAAGGTTTTTGATTTTGGGCCATGCACATAAAGACTCCAAATCGGACCAAAATCACCCCATGCTCAGGCCTAATCTCACAGTGATCCGGTCCAGCCCCTTTTAATTGAAACGACGTCGTTTTCCCTATGTTTAATCATTGACCGTTGGATCTCATAAATCCCACGGTCCGGAACTAACTAGGTTTCAAGTATATAAATGTCGGAAGGCTCCCCTACCCCCAAACCATCGTCTCTCATACCCCTGTTAATTCCGGCGTAACGCCGCCTATCTCCGCCACCTTCCACCGTCCGCCGTCGGCCGGAAATCGCCTCCGCCGGCGGTGAAGCTCCAAATGACCCCAAAATTTCACCATAAGCTCCCCGTCCCCTCCTCTTTCCAAATCCCCAAGTCCTATCCCTCAAATACTAGCCGATTTTCTCAAATCTTAGATCGAAATTCCGGCAAAAACCCTAATTCGTCCAAACCAGACCAAACTTACACCACATATCCTCCTCATCTCGTTCTTCATGAATCTATAACCTATATCCCTCAAACATTACCAGATTTCCTCGAATTTTAGATCGAAGATTGACCTCAAAACCCTAATTTTTCAAACTCCGGATTTCGTTTGATTTTGAACTGTAATA
>NW_017672928.1:19913-32413 GCF_001879085.1 Nicotiana attenuata
CGGACAGTTTGGGCCAGTGTTATCACAGACGGCCCAGGTCTTGTCTTGAATATGTATCCGTCTGGACCTAAGCCCAGGCCTGTGACTGGCCAACCTTATGCATACTTGGATTTTAATTCTTTTTTGACGGGATGTGTTCAAGGACCAAGCTGGTTGAAGGTTGAATCTGCATGAACTCATAGACCCCAAATATAATAGTTCCTAAACAATATTAATTAGTTAGGACTTCTCCTTTATTATTAGAGACAAATTAAATAGAAAATTATAGTTTGCTTTAGGTTGACTTTAAATAATAAAATGAGGTGAGCCCCGCCAACAAAATGGATAAATTGCGGGGCCCTCTTTGATGTTCAAATTAAAATCCTTAGAATTCGGGACGCGCCATTTAGCGAATTTCATGGCTTCCCACAAGGTTAATAATACGTTAGTCGCTTTAGGCGCGCTTTTAATAATTCTACCTTCCTAAACTCGGGTGCACATTTATGTGACCCAAATCCAAATCTCAACGAAGCCGAAATGTGTCAAAAACCGCGGGTGCATTTATGTGACGTGGTTCGAGACGCGTTTTCACGAAGTTGCAATTCTCTTTAAAAATAAATAATAAAAACGGTTTTAAATTTAAAAAGCACATAAGTTCAAACATGTATTAAAATCAGATTTTTAGCCAATTATAATAATTTAAGCGACCGTGCTAGAACCACGGGATCCGGGGGTGCCTAACACCTTCCCTCGGGTCAACAGAATTCCTTATTCAGAATTTCTGGTTCGCAGACTCCAATTGGGAAGTCAAAGTTATCCTCGATTTGGGATTCAAGTTAAACCGGTGACTTGGGACACCAAAAGCCAATCCTATCCCAAGTGGCGACTCTAAAAATAGATGAATAATCCCATTTCGAATAATGTCACTTTAAATGGAAAAACTCCCTTATACATTATCCTTCGGGGTAGGAGTGTAAAAAAGGAGGTGTGACAAGAACAACTCAACAAGGGAGAAATAATATGAAACAACGATTCCATAATACTAAGTTCAACAACAAGGAAGTTAACATGATTCAAATAATTACAATTAAGGAAATATCAACTAAACATAGGATATCTAACTTATTTCCAATTAAGACCAATTAATTACACGAGAGATAGAAATAATGCTTTCCAAATAAAGACAAGCAGTTAGGAATGATAATGTGACTATAGAAGGGTAATGTCTACAGTGAAACAAGTAAAAGTCAATTAGGCAACAAGATTAAGCCAAAAGGGCAAATAAATCCCAAGTAAGACATGTAAAGGTGAAGCTAATAAGAGGGAACTCAATCGTATCAAGAACAACTTCATATTCGGTGACTACAAGGAACTAAGAGCCTAAAAGGGACAATTTTCCACGAATAAATCCGAGCACGCACTCATCACCTCGCGTACAAGGAATACAATCAACAAAGAAGACTCAAATCCTAAGGGGAACTCCCCCACACAAGGTTAGGCAAGCCACTTACCTCGAACCGGCACAAAATCAACTAGAAACCACGCCTTTGCCAAGAGTATCCGACTCCAAATGGCCCAAATCTATTCAGTACAATTACACATTGTAACTAACATCACAAGCAACTGATTCTACTATTTAATTCAAAGCTAAGGCGCGAAAATAGGTAAAATGACCAAAATGCCCTTCAGGCCAACGTCTCGGAATCAAATAATTTATACATTTTCAGAACCCTCGTACTCTCACGAGTCCAACCATATAAAAATCTCCCAAATTGAAGGTCAAACACCCACTCAAAACTCGATAGTTTGGTCTAAGAAGTTTGTTCTAAATTTTCCCCAATTTGATCCTCAAATTCGAAATTAAAAGATGGATTTAACTTTATTTTGATGGAATATAACTAAAAGGATTAAGAAAACGTTACCCAATGATCTTCTCTTCAAAACCCACTCAGTATCGCCCTCTCCCGAGCTCCAAATTGATTTTTCCAACTTTTGAAACTAACCCTTGAATCTGATATTTCACCCCAGAGATTTCTTCTTCTGCGGTCTCGCATTTGCGAAAAAGTGCCGCTTCTGCGACTTCCTTTAAAATCCAAAATTCCGCTTCTGCGGTTCTCATCTCGCAGAAGCGGATCCGCTTCTGCGGAATTCCTACCGCTTCTGCGGTTCCTGAAGGATGTGCCCAAACTCGCTTCTGCGATGATCCAGTTGCTTCTGCGGCTCCACTTCTACGGTTCCCAAGCCGCAGAAGCAAAAATACCAGAAGCCTATTTTCTTCAGCTACTACAATACTTTTGTTAACACAAAAAAAAGCCCCGTTGAGCATCCGAAACACACCCGAGGCCCCCGGGACCTCAAGCAAACCTACGGACACGTCCAATAACATCATTCAAACTTGCACCAATCCTTAAACAACCTAAAACAATGCCGGAAACTCGAATTAAACAAGGATTTTAGCCTAAGAACTTCAAATTTCATCAAAACACACTTTCGATCAAAAACTTAACCAAAACACGTCCGAATGACCTAAAATTTTGCACACCCATCCCAAATGACATGACGGAGCTACTGCAACTTCCGGAATTCCATTCCGATCCTCAGATCAAAAACTCACTATCGGCCCGGAAACTTCAAAAATTCAAACTTCGGCATTTCAAGCCTAATTGAGCTACGGACTTCCAAAATACATTCCGAACATGCTCCCAACCCCGAAATAACCTAGCGGAGCTAACGGAACCATCGAATTTCTATTCTGAGATCGTCTCCACACTGTTCCGACCACGGACCAACTTGTCAACACTTAAGCTCTCATTTAGGGACTAAGTGTCCCAAAACTCTCCGAAACCCAACACCGAACGTCCCGGCAAACCAAATTAGCAGAAATGAACTTAGGAAAAGTAGTTAATAGGGGATCGGGGCGTTAATTCTTAAGACGACCGGCCGGTCGTCACAGGGTCCCGGAAGGGCTTTGGTGGCTTAAGACCACTACTTAGAGATTTGGCGTATTCTACGGTTATGAGAATTCACCTGTGTGTTGTAATTGTTCTCCTGGAGTGAGTTAAGTGGAAGGTTTTATATGATGAAGTGTTAATCTATTGGTGGTCCCGGGGTTATGATGAAATCGTGTTCTATCGTATATTGGCGTGCTGGATGCAGCGGGGGGCATGGAAGTTGAAGTGGGGATCAAGATTGCAGTTCGGCGTTGACGAGAATGTCACGAGCTCGGATGAGAAGGAAAGTAGTTTTGATGTTTAAAGTAAGTTGGTATCGTTTTCAGCATCACCTGAAATCGGTGTTTGTGAAGGAGGCTTTGCATCCTGGTTATGGATTCTTAATCGCTTTTCAGCGTTAGTGCGGTCGGTGGTATGGATATATAGACTTTTTATCTATTACGAATCGTCTTGGGGGCGTGTTCTACGGGAAGGTTCTATAAGTGTGACATGTAGTCACTTGATTGGTTGGAGAATTAAACCAAGTATGGCGATCGTGGTGGTATCGTTGATATGAGAATTTACGCCTGGAGGGCACTTAGTTTATTGGGTTGCGGACCGTGGATGATTACTCCGGTTATGATGGTTGTTCTTATGTGTTATGAGAGAAAGGGGAGTTGTTATAAACCTTTGAAAGGCTATTGGCATGATTCAGTACGATCAGAATCAGCTTGAGGTCTATGGATGGATTTAAATGTGAATATGGGCTCTATATCAGGCCAAACGAGTTCATTCAGTAATGCGCTCCTTATGGAGGAGTTGTCAGGGTGTTACCTCGTTGTCAGATATTTCATGTAATGATTCATTGCGCCATGTGAGTTGCAAGACGGCTTGGTATATTTCTTATGTGTTGAGGTTCCGCGTAGAAATGATGTTTTATGAGCAAAATGGCTCTTGAGATTCAGATTTGAATGCTTTTTTCTTGTCTAAGCATCCCCCTATCGTGCTAATAAGGTGCCTTTTCTTATTCTGAAAGCTAGTGCAAAAATAAGAGTTTGAATACCACTTGTAAATAATCCAAGGAGCATGACAGGTATCTTTCGATAATCTGTAAGAAACTCTTTATCTATTTTTAGAAAATTAGAAGACAAGAACAAAAGACAAAGAAATCTTTGATTCCAGTTAGTAAGAGGGATCTTGAACTAAGAAATAGACCCTAGAAGCTAAAAAGGGCTATCCTGAGCAATTGCAATAATCGGGTTCATTGTATATCTCACCTTAGTTGTGCTGGAGTTTGTAACTTATGGCACTATATGTCTCCCCGGGGATGGTATTATGCACCTAGCGTGCTTGTGACCGATATTCGGCACTCTATTGAAACGAGCAATCTAGCTCGGTGTGTATCACCTTCTGTGAGTTTTATAGGTGGATTGGGTGGCACGCCGCCATGGTTATGTTGTTTGGATCGGGTTGCGCTCCGCAACAGGGTGATGCGGAGTACAGTTCCTAGTATCTGTTTTTATGTGTTTTGTTTCCTGTTTTTATGAGGAAAGCTCGTATTAGCTGTGTGCCCGCGTCGCATGTATGATTCGTGAGCGGGTGTTTGTTTAATTATGTTGACCGCGTCGGATGTTCGCGAGCGGGGTAATTGGATTCTTTTTCAGAGTTCGTTTTCATTGTATCGCATTCGAATTGGTAACCTATTGGCACATGGTGGCATCATATGAGACTTTCGATTATGTTCGGGGTGGCTTACTGCCTGAGCAGTTCGTACTGGGTGAGATGAGATCATCGGATTTAGGATCAGTGCAATCTCACTATATGAAGTATATCAAGGAGCTAAGACCATTATTTAGTTCAGAATGAGGATGGTTATTGTCAGGAGTATAGACCCAATGATTTGTTCATTCGGCAATCGGTTATGAATTTCTACACATCTCTTCCGTCATGGCGGTATTGTAAGAATTAGAGTAAGACCTATGTAGGTCATGAGGTGCAATGGTAGAATCCGATTCATGGAATTTCGATTCATTTGATCAGAGAATGTTATTGTGGCCCTGTGAGTAAAGTGGTGCAAGTTGTGAATTCAGCTAAGGTATGCAGTCATGTTTCGGTGCTGCGTGTAGTTATTGATACGGTGAGCGTATGTTGGAACAAGCCTGACAGAGAATTTCGGATGTCGGAATTGGGCTCTAAGGCTTATTTGCTTGAATAAAAAGAAATATCTTCATAGTTGATCGCGCTAATGTGCTCAACTGAGTTGTGGTAGCACGGGAAGGTGTAGGAGGTGTTAAACAGTGATTTCAGACTACTTCAGCGTAGTTCTCAGCACGTTCGAGGACGAACCTATGTTTAAGTGAGAGAGAATGTAACGACCCGACCGGTCGTTTTGAGCTCTAGTGCGTCGTTCAGCAGTTTGACGCCATGAGCAGCTTCATTTCAGATATTACGACTTGTACGCGTGGTCAGAATTGAATTTCGGGAAGTTCGGAGTTGATTTGGAAAGAAAATTCTCATTTCGGAAGCTTAAAGTTGAAAGAATTAACTAGGATTGGATTTTTGAGTAAACGACCTCGGAATCGGGATCTGAAGGTTCCAGCAGGTTCGTATGATGATTTCGGATTTGGGCGTATGCCCGGTTCGGGTTTTGGATAACCCGGGAGCGTTTTGGCACCTATTGTGGAAGTTAGCATGTTGGAAGAAATTTCATAAGTTTGGCTTGAAGTGCATTTCAGTGTTATCGATGTCCGTTTGGGATTTCGAGTCTAGGAGTAGCTCCATATGGTGATTCTGGAGTTGGGAGCGCGATCGGAAGTGAATTCGGAGGTCCGTAGGTCATTTGAAGTCATTTGGCTAAAGATAGAAATTTGAAGGTTTTTGAGAAGTTTGACGGGAAGTGAACTTTTTGATATCTGGGTCGGAATCCGATTCCAGAAGTTGGAGTGGGTCCGTAATGTCGAATATGACTTGTCTGCAAAATTTGAGGTCAATCGGACGTGATTTGATAGGTTTAAGCATCGAAAGTAGAAGTTTGAAATTCTAAAGTTCATAAAGCTTGGATTGGAGGTCGATTAATGATTTTAGTGTTGTTTGATGTGGTTTGAGGCCTCGAGCAAGTCCGTAATGTGTTTTGGGACTAGTTGGTATGATTGGTTGGGGTCCCGGGGGCCTCGGGTGGATTCCGGGTGGTTAACGGATCGAATTTGAGTAAAAGGCTACTGCTTGTTGCTGGTATCTGGTTTCCTTCTTCGCGAACGCGAAGGGAGTCTCGCGAACGCGAAGAGGAAAGTGGGAGGCTGCTGGATTTGGCCTTTGCGAACACGAAGAGGAAGTCGCGAAGGGGAGAGATCGCGAACGCGTAGGAGGAAAACTGGGCCTGGGGTCATTGGCCTACGCGAACGCGAGCCTGGTATGTGAATGCGAAGGGGCTGGGTAACTGGCCTTCGGGAACGCGAGCGGCAGACCGCGAACGCGAAGAAGGGCGGACCTGGGCTGGGCAGAATGTTTAAAATCGGGATTTGAGTTCATTTCACCCATTTTTTCTCTTGGCTTAGGCAATTTTTGGAGCTTTTGAAGAGGGGGTTCCGTCATTCATCATGAGGTAAGTAATTTATGCTAGTTTTGAGTTAAATACAAAGTTTATATATGGATTTAAACATGGAAATTTGTAGAAAACTTGGGGTTTGAGGGGAAACCTAGAAAATTAGTGCTCTTGGATTTTGACCACGATGTTGGGTATGGAATTAGGAGAAAATCATATATTTGAGTTCGTGAGTTCATGGGTAAACTTTGTCTTCGAAAAATTTAGGAATCCGGGCACGTGGGCCCGAGGGCATTTTTGTCAACTTTCCGATCGGGGTTAGGAATTGTTATAAATTGGA
The DNA here is from genome assembly GCF_001879085.1 of Nicotiana attenuata. NCBI lineage: Eukaryota > Viridiplantae > Streptophyta > Magnoliopsida > Solanales > Solanaceae > Nicotiana > Nicotiana attenuata. The sequence goes on from NW_017672928.1 coordinate 26,704, forward strand.
TTAATATGGGAAGTTTATCGTATATTAATGGATTTGCATAATCATTGGCTAGTTTTGGAGCATTGTGCATCAATTTGAGTCTTTGGAAGGGCGTGGAATGCCGGTTATGGATCTTCGGAGCGAGGTGAGTTTCCTTTCTAACCTTGTAAGAGGGAATTGTCCCCGTAGGTGAAATAATTGGTTATGTGCTCCAAGGAGGATTAAACTTTCCAAGCATCCAGTTAATAACTAAGAGTGAATCTAATTCCACAATAATATTTTTGTGTCCCTGATCTATGCACCATTGCAACCCCATATTTAGAGCCATAGATTCAGCTGCATTATTACTCTGGGTACCAAAAGATGCTGCAAATGCACCCACCATTTCTCCAGTGTGCCTTCTAATGACCCCTCCTCCACCACTAATACCAGGATTACCTCTAGAACATCCATCAGTGTTTAATTTAATGGTCCCTTCTAGATGAAATTTCCATGAGACTTTGATAATATTCAACTGTGGTCTAGCTTCCACAATCACCTGAGTCAATTGCGCTCATGGAATTGCTAAGTCAACCTGCCAGAATTGCTTATGGATAATCAGTGTAACATCATGGCAAATTTGGTGTACAATTTTAGGAACAAAGAACCTTTGTTGATCATATTTACTCTTATTTCTCGCTTTCCAGATGTTCCAACTGATGACTAAAGGGGCTGTTTGAAGAAGGAGTTTATGGATGGGGTTCTGGTATTCAGAGAGCCACCAAACCATCATATGTTGCCTAATATCACCATCATAGTCCCTAATCCCAAATTGGACTATGAAGCATTTCCAGACTGCTTTGCTGATGTTGCTATCAATGAAAATATGATGCCCATCTGCATTCATTGGTTTCAAACAATAGGCACATTTTGATGGAAAAGGAATTCCCATTTTCTTGATATTATCATCTGTCGTTAGTTTGTTTCTCAAAAGTTTCCAACAGAAAAAAGAGATTTTGAAAGGAATAGCGTTATGCCATAAGAACTTATTCACAAAAGAAATTCCTTATCTTTGTCTCAAGCTATTCCAGGCTGAGGAACAACTGAACTGACCATTAGTTGAGCCAGTCCATATTGCTTGGTCTTGTACTACATTAAAAACACTTAATTCCCAAGAAGAGCTATTAAGTTCACATCTGTAATTAGTGCTAAGAAAAAGGTGCATGCACCTTACTTGTGTCAATGGCTAATTTATTGTACACTATAATTATGAATCTATTTGTTGTCTTGCTAATAGATAACTTACGATTCTTTATTTCACCGTAAATCATGAAATACATATTCACATTTTTGTACACTAATAGTAAAAAGAATATTATAGATTGAAGGTTAAAAGGCCATCCAATTATTAATGGGTATTTTAGTATTTTAACTTTCACTTTATAGCTTCCCACTTATGATAATTATATAGTCATCCTCACAAAAAGGATTTTTCTTGTTCTGAATCCAACCTTATGCTTCATTAAAATATATAGGCCGTAAAGATTTTCATGGAAATGGTGGAGTCCGCCCGGCCCCTTGCAAATGATCCGTTTTGTTTGGTTTCTTAGTTCGGTAGATGTTTACCTCGAAAATTTGAGTAACAATTAAACTTGATTTATGGTTTTAAAGATACGTGATTTAGTTCAATATTAATTAATAACCAAAAAATCTGAAGTATAAATGAAAGAAATAAGTAAAACCAAACCAATATGTAGGCCAGTCTCGATCTCGAGCTAAGGTGACCTCGAGGTGAATCAAGAACAGTAAAACAAGAATAATAAAGCTAAAGGACAATTCTGATGAACAATGAGCGAGAAAGTAAGAGAGTATATTCTTTGCCAATGATTGATGATGGTTACAAATGATTGGGGTCCCCTTTATATAATAGGGGAACCCTAAATAAGGTACATTTCTATTTACAGTAAAGAATCTTATTGGACACCTGTCTAACTGCCTAGTACGGACTAGTACAAATCAATTCCGGAATTTACGCCACGATCTTGGGGACGTGGCAGGAATCTTGCTCATTCTATTACAAAGCTACAACGGCATTATCTCGAGGCCGGTCACGTTCGGGCTCGATATTCATCGGTCACTTTGGTACTCGATCTTCGAATTCTGTCATCGGCCTCGAACCCAGTGTACTTCGGACCGATTCTTGAAGTAGTTCCTCGAGCCCACTAAATCGAGCATACACGATTTTGACCATATACAATAGAACTCAGTGTTTAGTGGTAATTGGAGCATGTATATATGTGCAAATTATAAGCATAAATAGAGTTATGTGTACATTTCCGAATTGATCATCTTATAGCTCACAATCCACAGTTAGCATTTAAATTATTTTTGATCCACCTATAGGAACTGAATTTGGCCCTATGATGTCAAAGCGAAAAGAAAAGATGCAAAGCCTAAGGTACTGGCGAAGAAGATGGAGAAAAAGGTAGTACTCCTATATTAAAAAGACAGCGATCACTACTAACTGTCATAGAAGCTATCATTGCATGGAAAAACTGAAGGAAGAGAACCACCAAAACTATGCACTATTAGAATTTAAACTTTATGAGTCCTAAATTTTAGGATAGTAACATTATGTGTTAGTAAATTGGGTTCTGAATTTATTTTATGCATATTTAGTATATTTCTTGATATAAATACAAGATTTGATGTAAAACTTCTGAATTAACCGAACTTGTACCTCACCTTCTAGATCTGATGTCAATTTTTAACATGACCTAATAACAATGGATCATGAGGATTATTCGTCTTCATAGTTGTTTATTTATTTTTAAATTACCGAATTTGTTTCTCTTTGTCCATCTCCTGTCTTTTCTGTCTATCATTAAAAGTTAATTGGACAAGTATTCAACCGATAATTCTTCGAAACTCAAGTCACTGAATTAAACTTTGAGTGGAGTCCGGAACTTAATTATTGTTTTTTTGGACTCAAAGTACATTAATAAGTGTAAAAAGAAAAGTTATCTTTCTATATATAACGTCCAAATACAAGACGCTATACCTTAACAGTAACTTTTGCCGTTAAGGTATAACGTCTTGTATTTGGACGCTATATAGCCTGACGATTTGACCGACATATATAGCATTCTGAATTTATACGCTATATATATAGCATACAAAAAAAATAACGCTATACCTGACTAACAATTTAACAACCATACGCAAGTGTCCACATTCACAATTGGCATTTCAAGAGCACATGCATGAATTGACACTACGAAATTTAGAACTGCTCCACTCCAAAAGTTTTGCCACGAAACTTTAGCATTAAAAACCATCATTATCTTAGTGAGAAATTTATATATTAAAAGAAGAAATGAAGTATAAATTTAAATATTAGCGTTTGGACATGATTTTGTTAAAATTTGAAAAGCTTTTCAATATTTACAAAGTATTTATTATTCTTCTGTAGAATTCATCTACCTGTTTCAATTAGTGTAGTAGAGTATTCATTCCCTTCAAATTTAATTGTCCATTATTGATTTGAAACACCCCTTTACAACAAGGGTAATTTACTATATTACCTCTAATTATTATTATTGAAAAATTTATTTGACTATTATAAATCCAAAATATTGGGAAATTATAAGGGTAGAATAAGTACAAAATGGTAAATTATTCATTAGTTTTTCAAACTGGATAAATAAAAATGGATATGTATTTTAAGTATAATGGACAAGAAAATTTGGACAGAAGGAGTGTTAATTAAATGAGTACTCCCTCCTGTTCACAATAAGTGTCCAATTTGCTTTTTCATTTTGGTTCAAAATAAGTTTTCGGTTATGTAATCAAGAAAAAATTCAATTTGTTTTTACAAAATAACCGCTATGTACATATCCCTAAAAAGTTTTCTTACTCCTCACATTAAATGTTTAATTAGGGGTAGTTTAGTCATACTAGGTATTTTTGTATATAATTTAGTATTTCTTAATGGGCGTGCTAAAAGTAAATTGGACACTCATTGTGAACCGGAGGGAGTACTTCTTATTAAGTTAACAGATCACAAAATTAATGGGTAAAAGATAAAAATTGATTTTGTGTGTGAAATAAAATGCGGTTGTACACAATTAAAAAGAAACCAAAAGTAGTTACTGATATTGAGCTGAAGAAGTGATAAATAGAGCGGCCGAAGAATTTAAGGCCGTTAGCGTTAGGTTATTATAACTGTCAGTTTGTCCAATTAATGGGTATAGCGTTATTTTTTTTACGTTATATGTATAGCGTATAAATTCAGAACGCTATATATGTCAGTCAAATCGTCAGGCTATATAGCGTTCAAATACAAGACGCTATACCTTAACGGCAAAAGTTACCATTAAGGTATAGCGTTTTGTATTTGAACGTTATATTTAGAAAGGTAATTTTTTTTTTTTTTTACATTTATTAATGTACTTTGAGTTCAAAAAAACAACAATTGAGTTCCGGACTCACTTTGAGTGGGTGTATCAAATCTGATTAGACAAGACCAGACCTTTTGTATCTAACTTTAAGCTAGACCCTAATTGGACAGATACATGCCGTGACAAGCGTCCAACATGTGTGATTATTTGATGAAGAATTAATTTGTACACATATGTCACCATCAACCAAAAGAATTTTTGGACTGTTTCATGTATCTTTCTACTGATTTCCCAAAAAAGGAAAAAAGAGATTCAAACAACAAACGTTACATTTGAAGAAATTACTAAAGGTAAAAACATCTCCACATGTAATATGTTCAAAACATTAATTAGATCATAAAGTAATGGCCAGTGGGTCCAATATTTTGGAAAGAAAAAAAGTGAAGAAATCTTAAAACTATCATTTTATAAAAGCCAATTACTACAGTTAACTGCCTATAGTAAGCATGGATTGATACTTAAAAATAATTGCAAGTAACTTGCTACTAGGGGCGAAGCTATGTTGGCCCAAGGGTGGTCAACTGACCACCTTTCGCCGAAAAATTATATTACGTATAAGGTAAAATATTACTTGTTATTGATTAAAAATAGATTTTGAACACCCTTGCATAGCCCACAGGCGAAGGGTGTTCAAATTTTGAACACTCTTATTGAATTTTCTGGCTTCGTCACTGCTTGCTACGACCAATTAAACGACACTAAATTATATACATAACATACTGTAATTTATAAAGTACTTACATCATGAGAGTTAATAAGAAAAGTAATAGATTGATAATATCCGTAAAGAATCTAAGTTAACTTCATAATGTACTTAATATATATATCTTGAAAGTAATAAAGATCTTATCTTTTAGTTTCCATCAAGTAAAAGCACTAATGAGATGGTACATATATTACGTGGAAAGACAGGCCTTTTCCTCCTATGTGCATGAGTTTTTGTGGGTTTGGCAGAAGAAATACAAGTAACAATGAAGAGATACCTCAGTGGCGAGAAGAAAAAAGATTGTGCAAATGAACAAGAAACTAATTAATCTTCCATTTCAAAGCCATTTTGTCTCTGTCCTAGTCTCACATCTCCAGATTTGAGTGAAAGGTCCTAATTAATCCAGTGCTTATCTTCACTTTATAACGTGAGGACATAGAGAAACTGGCGCACTTAGCAAACATATCCCCCCAAAAGGAAAGACTAATTAAGGCAACTTCCAATTATCTCTTCACTAACAAGTTCTTTTATTTTGTTTGATGTTACTTGAAGGGAGCTTTGGGAGCGACAGTATTGCTGTTTCGGT
>NW_017672928.1:34913-64112 GCF_001879085.1 Nicotiana attenuata
TTTCATTGACTATCATGGATTTTCTGTGACATGAAGTGTAAATATTCATGCATGTTGTTGCCCTAATAAATCACTTTACGGGGTTAGAACTCTGTCACATCTCCCAACTTCTTCAAGTGTATAGTAATGAAGAAGACAACTGCAAAATCCATTTTGCTGTTGGAAATGAGTCAAAGCTACGTTGATGGAGTAACATGCTATACCCAGCTTTATAGAATCTTCTCAGTTGTCACTAAACTAAAGCCATGATTTGACAAACAGAAAAGGAGAACATAGTGATAAATAGAAATGTTTAAGGATTTGCTGCAGTCTACATCCTACTCCTAAAGGCACATCACTAGAGATGAATGCAAAGAAAGCAAAAACAAGATAAGAACAGTTGCACAAACAATCTCAATCAACCTCTACAGGGGAAAATGAAAGGACGAAACCAGAGTATATTCTAACAAAACCAGCATTTTGATTTCAACTTATCCCAAGTAAGTTAATAAGAGAAAGGCACACGTGGTAGAAATGCCAATATAGCTAAAAGGCACATGTGCATGCATGCATACAGAGATATGCATTTCTAGCATAGTACTATGAATATGTCTCTCAGTTTTAGTGTGTATGGCAGATCAAAGTATCATTATCCTTTACATCTTTGAGTATTGAAGTACACTAAGAAAATCAGCAGTCTAACTGCTGAAAATAAAAAGTATACATTGGTACAACAATCTATATACTACAATTGATGCTGGGATCAAAATCTCGAGTACATACATAATTGTCGTCCTCCCTTTAAACCACTGGTTGTGATATTGACCTATTATAACCAATTGATGCAAAAAAGGCCATTTCCTTCTGCAAAAACCTGAGGCAACTAACACGTCACTAGCTACTAGTTGTAAAGCCAAGCAGTGGCAAACTAATTTACATTTTCCTGTATTACATGTAAGCAGCTATTTGAGAAGGAACAAAAACTTGGCCTGAGGTTGCTTAAATGGCTCCTCCTCGAACCCATCGAGCTGAACCTCCCTTTGCTGCACTAGAAAGATAGTCACCAACATTAGCTACGAATAGAGGATCCCTCTCCTCAAATGTAATTTCATCAACATTATTCCCAGACAAATTTTTCTGATCTGTACATTCCAGTTCTTTCGTCAAATCTTCCATTGTCTTCTTCAAAGTGGCTTTGTTCACCTTCCCAGCCTCGCCCATTGAGACACCAACCATAGTAATCTTTGGAAGCAAAGGTGATGGATGTAATTCTCTGTATTCCCTGTCAGTATTAACAATTAAAATTTCAGTTTCTTTTCCACAAAGATTATTAATCTTAAGATGGCATGTTATTTTCATAAAACCAATAAACTGAATGGGACCTTTTATCTTGAATTATCTGCTGCTTCTGTCCTTTACTCCATGCAGGACTCAACCAACCCCCAAAAGGGAGCCGCAGATCAAGCCCTAGTTGTTTTTTATTAGAGACATTATCTGCTTCCTCGACTGCTGAACTGCTGATGCACTGTAGTTGGTTATCATTAGCCTCCAACTGAGATTTATTAACAAAACTGGAAATCCTGCATGCTCTCTGGAAAGAAGCTGCGCTCCTGCAATATCAGAGAAAATGTTGTGATTGAGATATTGCATCAAATGTTTTTACCATCCAAATCTTTGCTTACAGCTTGGAGAATTCTGAGATACCCAGATCTAGCCGCTGACAATGCGACATAAAATAGATGAATATCATCAGTGTTGAAAGATTTTAAGCTATGAACCATGTGAAAAGAACACTTCTCCCTCCAAAGAAACTCTTGAAAATGGATGACTTACCTCTTTTCAAATGAGTCAACCATGTAAGGAAACTTAGGTTGAATTCCTGTTGCTTTTCGCAACCACCTATTCCCTAGAAGAACTTTATCGACAGCATGTAGAAGCTGAATTTCAGCAGCTTTTGATATTACACTCAAAGGTATCGCTGGTTGACCCACTTCATCGAGCACATCCTGAACCTGCCAATCATTTACCAATGGGTTAGAGATATTTTGTATTATCCACAGCACAACTAAACAAGCGAACTGCTAAAACCAATAAAAGATTAAAAAGCAGGAAAAGAGAAGAAACCAGAATTGCTGGTGTACTTTGAATTTTGATCATGGGCTATAGCCACTCATAAAATGACCACAATGGTGGTTGACAGCTTTCCCGACCCTCATATCCATGTAAATGAAATTCAACTCATTCTATTGTCCATCTCTCTCCACCCCCAACCCAAAGGAAAACCACCTTAGAAAATATATCACAATCCTCGTTTCTCAAGAATAATTCATTACTATCTCTTTTGCCCCGAAAACATAATTTCGAGCCTGACCAGTTTAGTACCTCAGGAGGCTCCCACATACTATCTCCCATCTCTTCAATTACTTCGGAAGCCAAATTATCATCAAAAACATCCCTTCGGCGTTGGACGTGTCTTGTTTGAATCAGCGAATGGAAATGTTGGTCAACAGATTCTTCAAGAATGTTATCTAACATGTTTTTGTCAAAGAAGTAAGGAGTATACCTGATAAGAAGATGAAGGAATACATATAAGATAACAGGGAGAAAAAGAAAGTAAAGACTGAAGCAGCCACAAATAGATTTTCAGAATAATCAGTTGATAAGGCGGTACGGACAAAAGGTGAGCTGGAGAGTCCGCCATAGAATTTAAAATATATATACAAAAAAATGGTGGACTGAATAGTCTAAATTCCATTCACAAGCTTTGCATTTACTTCAAAACTGCTTATATTAAAACTGTTTCATCCACATTTCAGTTAGTCTGACAACCCACAGAAATAATTGATGAAGCAGATGGTTTATTTATTGATATGAAAAGAAGATGGTTTATTGGAGAGGTACACATCAGTCAATCACCTCATTCTTGAAAGTGTGTTGAATTGATACTCTGCTCATTATTGTTTACAAACAACTAGATAAAACGTGGTTACAGCAATCCTTATCTACATTGAGTTAGTTTATGGAACATCATTATCATTATACTTAATATTAAATTGAATATCTTGTATTAGACTCTACAAGCTTCCGCATTGGTCAATTCTTTTGATAAGAGATCAGATATTTCCTATATTCTTATGAGGATATAGTCACGATTAAGTTATTCGTTCAATGTTAATCTGGGCTATAAATCGTGATCCTCTGATTCTCAGCATTCATTCCTGCTGGATCACAGAAGGCTACACATTCAGATCCCCTGTTTGACATTACGCGGACTTTTGTCTTTCATTTCCGGCCCTTACAGAAGGGCCAAGGAAAGCACCTACAAAATGAGCACATTTAAAGACGTATACAGGAATTTTATAATGTACTAACTAAGAGATTGAGTTCTTAGTTATAAATAGCTCCCCTAAATAAATTAGAATCCTTCTCTTTTTCTCCTTTCCTTTAGGAAACAAGAGAGGTGATGCAAATGTTTGCTGAATATAATCATATTAAATGGTTTCTTTCATGAGGAACATTCAATCAAAGCAACTTGTGATGCTGCAGAAGTAGGACTCCTGAAAATGAGAATTAATTCTAAAAAGTGAACACCATGCAAATATCGTGTTTCCCCATAATGCTGTCCAATATTTAGGTTTCCATTCAATGACGATTTCGTCTCTCACATATTAATAAATTACCTCTCATTCTTAGGTTTCTCCCAAATAAACTCCACCATCCCTAAAGGAAAGCTTTAGAAAAAGTTTTGCACAATAAAGAGTAACATGTAGAATCCACCTTTAATCTGCATTTTTCTTCTAAAGTCAAAAGGTCATATGACTCCACATCCTCCATAAGAGAATATTGAATATTGAATATTGAATAATTCACACATTCAAAAAGATCAGTCCAATAATACCGCTCAGCTATTTGAACATAGAATATCATAACACTGAATATGAATGGAACGGCTATAGCTCCTATACGAACTATTAGTAAGATTATACTGAAGAAGTTGAAACCTACCCCTACCCTCCATTTATTCTAACAACCACACATATTAACATTAAAATGCAATTGGGCCAGAAAGAGTGTTATATTGATGTTTTCACAAAGCAAAGATGGGGATTCTTTAGCCACTTCACTGATCAGAAAACAAACAACCATGCATAAGGCAGATAAATATACCATTTTATACCATCTGTAGTTGCTATAGCAATGTCTAAGTTCTGAGCACTGAAAACAGGAACACCGTCCACCTTTTTCCTTCCATCAGACTGTGGCATAGCCTTAAGCAGCTTGTTGGCTTCCTTGACCTGAATGTGCACCAAATATTTGTAGAGACTTTAAGCTGATAAATAAATAACTTTAACAGCTGCTTTCCAGAACTAAATCAAGATCTCAAAACAGGATCAAACCTGTTTCTCATTCGGAACAAATTGGAACAAGTGTGGTTTTTCCTGCACAAACAATTAATGTGGTGTTAAAATTGTTTCTGGAAGATGAAAACATCATGAAGTTTCCAATAAGAAGGGGCAACAGAACCCCAGAACACGGTAAATGTACTATCAATAGTTTTCAGGTGGAAGGGAATCCTTAAATTCTAACAGGTATCATTTTCCCCTTTATGTCTTAAACAGTCAGAACTTGCAAGTTCACATCTCTCTTTCTACACAACCCACAAACTACAGTGCCCAGATGAGAACCTTACTAATCTAGATACTGTAGGAGATGGTTTGGTCCTGTTTCCTAATCCTAAATGTATATTTTGTTCCTAAAAATATTGTTCCTTCATACATAGTTGGGTATCTTTTTAGAATTGGACATCGTTGATATCTTATAGCTTAGCATAAATGTTTTGACCTATAAGAAATAAATTCAAATTCCTCATCTTTAACCACTTAAGCTTTTAGATGAGTATTCGCATAGTTGGTACTAGAGCAGGCAGAAATCCAGCATCTCATTTTTTATTATCGCATATCAATAAAATATTTCTTTGTGCTTGGCCAAAGAAAGATTCACACATGAGGGACGTCTTGCAGACCTATAATACATAAATAAATTGTTCCCTTTTTAATAGTTTAAGCTATAATTCAATGATAGAGAAAAAAACATATTTAAGTTGAACCAAAATATATATAAAACTTATATATAACTTCTGTGGGTCGTTTGGAGAGAAAGAACTTGGAGAGCTTTATGGGCATCATGCGGTAGAGTTGAATTTGGTATAATTGAGGAGTAGCCTCCTATTCTTGTTTCTTTTTGGTGCACCCATGAAGTTCATTGTGTAGGTTTTTCTACTTTTAGCATACTTCTCATATGCGGGTGTTTCTTTGCCCATTCAACTAAATAAAATTAATTATTTTATCAAAAAGAATATATAAAAGTACCTACGCATATATCACTACACTTTGTTTGATACTCTAAGCTCTATAAAATATGTTGTCATGCAAGTTCAGAAAAAAAAAATCCAGAACAATGAATTTGTCAAGTAAGAGATGAGTAAATCCTAAAATTCAATTAGTTTGATTAAATGCAAAGTAGTTTTTAAAATATAGAGGAGGGTAGGGGAAGGGGAAACCGGGAGGGGATTACAACGTGGGAAATCGAACCCTAAATGCAAAGTAGGTCAACTCAAATCATTCTCAAGCTGGGCCATAAAGCAGGACTACATCCAATTTGATCCTAATCTCAGATTTCCCAAAACAAATTGTGATGCTTCTCTCCAGCTCCATGTTCAAGATCAATTTGTTTCTTCTACAAGTTCTCGTCATTGACTCGACCTGTTTTCCTAAATATGAACTCGTCATAAAGAGTCTATCTTCCTTAATTCTAACATACAACCCCCCACCCCTACAAAACCAAAACTTCTCTCTTTGTTTTTTATCTTTATTTTCATCTAAATGCAGTTTGATGATAAATATTTGCTTTCTTTGTGGTTTGACATTTGCTAGACTCTGCTGTATAATTATCTCATCATTAGATACTGATTGAGATATGATCAGAAACATAAAAGTTGAAACAAATCCTATTAGAATAGGGTAGTCAAGTAAGCACCAACTATCCACTTAGCCAGTCTGTGCACCTTTCACTACAAACAGGGGACAGTTAAACTCTGTAAAGTTATCCAATCCAACTTCAAAACAAAAAAAAACACAAAATATTCACAATTTTCATTTTCCAAGAAAGTACCTTAAAATGCTCATATGCTAAATCAAGACGGCATGCACCCACCACTCCACTAGGAATATTCAGCTTTTTAACATAAGAAACTGGAAAACAAAAAATCCAGCATGTGAGAGATATATAAAACAACTATCAAACAAGATATGAGGAACTTCCCCATCAAGGAGTTATTCAGTTTGAGGGAGAAACAAACGAAAGCACTCCACTTACATGAACTCATTCAGATAATTTTTTCTTTTCTTATTTTGTTTTTGTTTTTGTTTGAGATAAACTAAAGAAAGAGTTCCACAAGAACCAAGGTTTAAAATGATATTTTCTGTGTGAACATGTATCATTAGTGCATTGTCATCTTTCTCAACAGTCTAACCAACAACAACAAAAGAAAAGAAGTGAGAGGGAGGGTGTAAGCTAAGGTCCTAAAATTCAAAGCCCAATGATTATAATAGTAATAAATCTCTTATTACTTTAAAACATAGTAATGGGTCTCTATCCATTTCCTGGGAGAGTGGAGACATCACATGATAAACAGAAAATCTAAGTGGTTCAAATAAGACCTGCATCACCGAGATCCATGAAGAATCGAAATACAGGACCATTCCTTTCGCTCTTAGTAACTGCTGCAAACATTTTCTTAAGCCATTCAGGTGTCCTGGATATCACAAAATTAATCTTATGAATGACACAAAATATTCAAAATACAAACTTTTGGAACTACTCACTAGTATGAAAAGATACAATGAAGATAAGATAGTAATTCAAAAAATCAGAACACTTCCTGTAAGTAAATATTATCTATATACTGACCAGCTAAGGCATTTGTTTGCCAATGACAACCAATTCCACTAAAACTTCAGAAATACCAAATAAGATATGTTTTCCAGATGCACACTCAGGTCTTAGAATCAAAATGAGCAAAAGTAGTTTACTCAACCCAAAAATGAAAAATCAAAAACAAAGATAAGACACCTCTTGCTTCATGATTTATATTTATCTTTCATGGAAACAGCATATCTGAGAGAAAACAGTAATGGTTTCTAACGCACAGCTGCAGATCAAGGGGAAATTGCCATACAGGATTATCCATGAAACATCTGCCCATAATACTAAAGACTCTACCAATCATTAGACTCCTAGTTTTATGCAAGATGCTTGCAAAAGTGAAAGACAGCTATTTAACTTTTTTTATAAGGCTGTTTAACATGAATTTACACACAAAATAAAACTACTTAACATGTAACTTTGTACTTCCCGGTGAAACAACAACAACAACAACAAGAAACCCAGTGTAATCCCACAAGTGGGGTCTGGGGAGGGTAGTGTGTACGCAGACCTTACCCCCGCCTTGTAAGTAGAGAGGTTGTTTCCGATAGACCTTCGGCTCACAAAAGACAAGAAAAAAACAATAGCACAAAGCAATAACAACAACAAGATGGTAAGAAATCGAAATGAAAAGAACAAAAACAAATACCAATAATAGAATACAGGACTAACACTAATACTCTCGACTACCTACTAGCCACCTACCTTGATTCTCCCAAATACTTCTTTGGCCTGCCTCTACCTCTTCTCAGCCCCTCTAGCGCCAACCTCTGACACCTCCTCACTGGGTGTCACTGGGGCATCTGTTTCTCCTCTTCACTTCACATGCCCAAACCATCTAAGCGGAACTTCTCACATCTTGTCCTCCACCGGAGACGCTCCCACTCTGGCCCGATATCTTCATTCCTAATCTTAGCCATTCTGGTAAGCCCACACATCCATCTCAACATCCTCATCTGCTACTCTCATCTTCCGGACATGCGAGTTCTTGACTGGCCAACACTCAGCTCCATACAATATAGCCAGTCTAACCACCACTCTGTAACACTATGTTTGGATCATTGTTATCCATCGTTTTATAATGTATTGTATTGTACTGTATTGTATTGTATCATTTTATGGATACAATGTTTGAATAGATTGTATCGTTTGCTGTTGTTAAATAACATTTTGGTTTTTGGTTTGACTGTATCGTAATGTACTGTAACTGATAAGTTCACTAAAATACCCCCAATGGGTAACAACCATCCAAACAAGCTGCTAAACTTGCCTTTAAGTTTAGGACTTAGGAGGCACATTCTTATCACATAAAACACCAAACGCTAGCCTCCACTTCACCCATCCCGCTCCAATACGATGTGTAACATCTTCGTCTATCTCCCCATTTCCTTGGATAATAGACCCAAGGTACTTAAAACTATCTCTTTTAGGGATAACTTGTGCATCAAGCCTCACATCTCCGTCCGTTTCACTGGTCCCGTCACTTAACTTGCACATCAATATTTCGTCTTGGTCCTACTCAACTTGAACCCTTTAGATTCTAGGGACTGTCTCCAAACCTCCAGTCTCGCGTTTACACCTCCTCGCATCTCGTCAATCAGTACAATATCGTCTGCGAATAACATACACCATGGCACCTCCCCTTGAATGTGGCGCGTCAGTGTATCCATTGCCAAGGCAAATAAAACCGGGCTAAGAGCTGACCCCTGGTGCAGCCCCATCACAACTGGAAAGTGGTCCGAGTCTCCCCCACTGTCCTCGCCCGGGTCTTAACTCCATCATATATATCCTTAATTCAACTTACTGTAAGCAACAGGAACACCCCTAGCCTCCAAACATCTTCATAGAACCTCCCTAGGGACTTTGTTATATGCCTTCTCTAAATCAATGAACACCATATGTAAGTCCCTCTTCGTATCCCTATACAGCTCCACCAGCCTCCTCACAAGGTGAATGGCTTCCGTAGTCGAACTCCCCGACATGAATCTGAACTAGTTTTCGGAAATAGATACACTCCTCCTCACCCTCGCTTCCATCAACTCTCCCGAACTTTCATAGTGTGGCTTAGCAACTTGATGCCCTGGAATCATCTACTACACCTCCATTCTTCAGGCATCCTCTTCGTCTTAAAAATAACATTAAACAACCCAGTGAACTATTCCAAGCCCACCCTGCCCACGCACTTCCAAAATTCCATAGGAATTTCATCTGGCCCGGTCGTTCTTCCCCTGCTCATCTTATGCATAACCCCCTCGACCTCCTCATTCTTAATACGCCTACAATAACCAAAATCACGACGACTTTCAGAGTGCTCCATATCAGCCAACACAATATCTTTGTCCCTCCCTTCATTCAAGAGCTTATGGAAGTATGTGTTCCATCTACGCCTAATAGGTGTCTTTCCTGGTGAAAGTTTTCCTAAAATATTTAACTCGTGTGTATTTCATTGATATTTTTTCCACTAAACATGTTTTAAAATGAGATGGTAAACATTCTTCCTCTCTTGATGACGAACGATAAACTAATACTAGGAACCTATTCGGAGAAAAGCTAGTCAGAGCAGTGCTATCAAACGCGAAAAAGCATTAAAAAGCGCTTCCAGTCTACTGAGGCTTTAAGCGAAAAGCGCAATTGAAGTGTGGGCAATGAGGCGATGAGGCTTTAATTCATAATGATTTCCTTAACAATTAATATATCCTTTTGCCAATCATAGGCAATGAGGCGCAAGTCTTAGTGTCTTGCCTACACCTAAGTGCAGCCTGAGTAAGACGAAGCGCATATCCTGAGCTTTTTTGAGCTCCAGGGCTTAAGCGCGCCTCAAATGAGCCTTTGGTAACACTGAGTCAGAGGAGAGGCACAGACAAGCAACAATGGCTTTTCAGCCTTATCGGTTCTTACCCGTAATCTTGGCGACCTCTATGAAATGCAATAGTTTTGTTGCCTTTCGGTGATATGAGAGATTCTACTTTCATTCCTATACACTCGATTATGCTGTGAGTAATTTAAAGTTTAATGGGCAAGCAAAGTAGACTTTGTGCTATTAATAGTATAACTCCACTATTTTTCCTAATCCTTTAGAAGTCTTAGCTGCTTTACTGACTAGAAATGCCCCTATTATTCAGTCATTTCCTCAATAATAAAAGGTTTACAAAAATCTAGACTTATTTTAATCTTACAGACCGCTGAAGAATTCAAAACTCAACCGAGTGACTTCTTCTGAATAAGCTGATTATTGACACTGTCAACGGATATACGCTCATACTAGAGCTTCCAAAGCTATATTCTTGTTTCAGTGCTTTTGGTAACAAGAACATCTTCTTCATTTCTTTCCCGTGTCCTTCTTTCTGATTGCTAGCATTCATGATATCACACTTATGCTGTTTGCAGTACACAATTTTACTTTAAAAACAGTATTTAGCCACTTCCTATCTGGACATCCCGGAGTACAACACTAAAACTGTCCAAATTTAAACATGTACCATGCTTCAAGTATTTAGTACTCCCACAATTAATCACGCAGCCTAATACTAATACTTTCTCACTTCCTACTTGTGCCAAAAGAGTGTAATAGCAGCAAATGAGTCAACAGGAGAAAAAAACAACAATTTGTCTGTATCCATATAGATTCTAATAGCTAAAACATAACCTGACATGCTAAGTAGTAAGGGAGCTCAATTGAAAATAGGGGAAGAGAATATAAAGATTATACCTTTTGGAGAGAAAGGGTATGTCAAAGTGGGTAGAAACAGCCATAAGACCGGTCCCTGAAAGGTCACACATACTGAAAACCTGACCAACGAACGCTGGCCCACCCTTTCCGGTGGAGTTGAGGCCAGATATTTTCACCGTTGACGGAAAACCCGGCCCGGAATCAGAACGCATGTTGTTGGATGTTGACAGCCGAAGACTCTATGTTTGTTCCCCTTAATACGATGAAGAATTTGACAATGGAGAGAAGGGAGATTGAAGGAAGTGGATTACTGATTAGATGAAGCGATGAGGTTCGCTACTAGCGCAGGCCATTAACCAGTGGATGGATGTAGGGGGAGGACATTTTGTGAAATTTGGATGTACGCTAAATACCATCATATTGAAATGCAGATAATTTCATTTGGATATTAAAATATGCATTTTATAAAATTTCAGGTATTGCATCTATATTCGATATTTATAAAATAAGTATCGAAATATCAAATATTGTATCGAAATTCTTAATTACATGTTATTATATAAATAATAATAATTTAATTGAATTGATATAGGTTATTAAAAAGACTTGAAATACTCAATTTAATGATTAGATAATATGAAAGACTTAGAATATATTATATATTTTATTATTAAAAGTTGAACCTCTTTTTTTTGGTTAGTTACGTGAATAGCTCGTTGATACAACTGAAAGAGGTTGCTTGTCTTAGATTGAAATACGTCCTTTATGTGATAATCGACTAACGAAGAAGGAAATTACTTTTGTTTTCTTTGGATATTTTTGTATGTGTATGTAAATAGTTAATTTTATATAATGGACTATCATGACCCCGAACCGGAACCGTTTGTAATGGCGTCTCTCGTGAAACAAGGCCAGCCGACACAAACCCCCAATATCAATTAACAGTTATAATAATTCATAATCAAGTCACTAATAAGTGATAAATCCAAAATAGAGTGAAGTAGAACAGATGCGGAAACAAACACAGCCCGACATCGGGTGTCACCAGTTATGAGCATCTAAAATCCGTCTAAGAGTATGGAAAGACAACATAGTCTAATACAAAAACTAGAACAAACGAAATAAAGGTAGGAAGGAGAAGCACTTGGCTGCGAACGCCGAGCAGCTACCTAGTTAACTCCAAATAAGCCTGCTGGAAGCAATCAGCCCTCGCTAGCGTGACCCGAGATTCCTGAATCTGCACACAGGGGTGCAGGGAGTAATGTGAGTATGCCAACTCAGTAAGTAATAAAAGTAAAGGCAGCTGAACGATAAGAAAACACGTAAATACACAGCAAAATGCTACAACGAGGCAGGGCAAAACCAGCACAATACAATAAAACAGTAAAAACTTCTTAGTTCAGTAAAAATCTCTTTAAAACATCTTTCAGCAGTTCAAATGAGTGAATGAAAACAGATATAAAAGATAACAATACAAATCAGCCCCTCGGGCAAAATACCAACAGAAACCAGCCCCTCGGGCTATCTCACAATCAGTCATATCTGCCCCTTGGGCAACAACATGGAAACATCAGCCCCTCGGGCTAGATCACATCACAAACTGGGTACCCGCGCTCACTGGGGGTGTACAGACTCCGGAAGGGCCCCCTTACGGCCCAAGCGCAATAACAAGCCATCTCGTGGCATAATCAACAGGCTCTCGGCCTCGTATAAATCACAAGCCACCTCGTGGCATAATAAATCTGGCCCTCGGCCTCTCATATATCACAATCAGTACCACATGCTGCGGCGCGCAGCCCGATCCCATAGTATCCTCACAACACAGGCCCTCGGCCTTACTCAGTCTGAATCTCACAAACCACACGGGCAACAGTAAAATATGATGCTCAGTCCAAAGTATCATTCGAAATATCAAAAACGAGTAAAGATGGATGAGTTATGAAAACAGTAGGATATAGCATGACTGAATACAAATACTAAGGCAAAACAGTGAGGAATAGTAGTAAAAATCCTGGCACGAGGCCCGAATATGGCGTTCAGCCCAAAACATGATGATAGCAAACAGTTTTCAATCAAATACGCAGATAAACAGTCATGCGGGACGGACTAAGTCACAATCCCCAAAGGTGCACGGCCACACGCTCGTCATCTAGCGTATACGTCACCTTAAAATAGCACAACGATGTGAAATCCGAGGTTTCATACCCTCAGGACAACATTTACAATCATTACTTACCTCTAACCGGTCCAATCTCTAGACTGCAATGCCTTTGCCTCTCGTCTCAGCCTCAACTCGCGTCGAATCTAACAAAAATCAGAATCATGATGTCAAAATATGCTAAGGGCACGAAACCCATGCGAAAATAATCAATTTACGACACGAATCCGGAAATTAACCAAACCCAACCCCCGGGCCTACATCTCGGAATCCGACAATTAACATCAATGGAATCCTTATCTTCCCACGAGTTCATGCATCTCAATTTTATCAAAATCCAATCACAAATGACCCTTCAAATCCCAAATTCTAGGTCTCCAATTTCAAGCCCTAGTTTCTTCAATTTTACTCACAATTATCCATGAATTTCAAGCCTATATCAATGAAATAACACCATAGGAACGAGTTTTATGATCAAAATTCTTACCTCAATGAAGTTCCCTCTGATTCTCCCTTCAAAATCCCCCAAAAGCTCGAAAAATCGATTTGAAATGGTGAAGAAAAGGCTGAAAATCGCGAAGGAGGGTTTATATACTTTCTGGCCCAGGGTTTTCGCACCTACGGCCCAAATTCCGCTTCTGCGCCACCGTTTCTGCGATCAGGAGCACCGCATCTGCGGTTTCACTTAACGCCTCAATTCCGTACCTGCGATCGAACAGTCGCACCTGCGATACCACAAGTGCGCTCAAACTGCCGCTTCTGCGGTTCCAGCCCCACATGGCCAATTCCGCATTTGCGACCATCTCGGCGCTTCTGCAGGCCCGCACCTGGGGTCCCCTAGCCGCAGGTGTGGTTATGATAGCAATGGGACATCTTCAGCTGCCAAAACCAAACTCAAATCTTCCGCCAACCATCCGAAATCAAGCCGAGGCCCCCGGGACCTCAACCAAAAGCACAAACAAGTTATATACCACTATTCAAACTTATTCCAATCTTCAAAACACCTCAAACAACATCGAATCAACCACGGATTCAAGCCTAAGGTTCCAAAATCCTTCCGAATTACGCTTTTGATCAAAAAGTCTATCAAACCACGTCCGAATGACCTAAAATTTTGCACACACATCCCAAATGACACAAAAGACCTACTGCAACTTCCGAAATTCCATTCCGACCCCTATATCAAAATCTCACCTATCAACCGGAAAATGCCAAAAAATTCATCTTCGCCAATTCAAGTCTAAAGCTACTCCGGACCTCCAAAACACATTCCAATCACACTCCTAAGTCCCAAATCATCTCCTGAAGCTATCCGAACCATCTAAATTCACATCCGAGCCGTTTTTCACATAAGTCAATATCCGGTTGACTTTTCCAACTTAAGTTTATTCAAAAGAGACTAAGTGTCTCAAACCTTACCAAAACCATTCCGGATTCGAGCCGACTAACCCGATACCACATAATACGGATAAACAAAGCATAATAAAGCAGAAATAGGGAAAACGGAGCGGTAACACATGAAATGACCGGCTGGGTCGTTACATCCTCCCCCTCTTAAGCAAACGTTCGTCCTCGAACGGGTAAAGAAAAATACCTGAAGCCTCGAACGGGTCAAGAAACATACCTGAAGCCTCAAATAGGTGAGGATATCTACTCTGCATCTCTCGCTCGGTCTACCGGGTAGCCTCCTCCATGGGCCCTCTCCACTGCAC
The DNA here is from genome assembly GCF_001879085.1 of Nicotiana attenuata. Taxonomy (NCBI): domain Eukaryota; kingdom Viridiplantae; phylum Streptophyta; class Magnoliopsida; order Solanales; family Solanaceae; genus Nicotiana; species Nicotiana attenuata. The sequence goes on from NW_017672928.1 coordinate 49,417, forward strand.
CTTCACTGAAGCTATATCCTTTGACCTCAACTTTCGAACCTGACGCCCCGAAATAGCTGCCCGTTCCACATCATAAGTCAAATCATCATCTAGCTGAACAGTGTTGAAATCCAGAGCATGCGACGAATCGCCCATATACTTCTGAAGCATAGAAACATGAAATACCGGATGCACACTCAACAAGCTGGGGGCAAGGCAACCTCATAAGCCACCTCCCCAATCATCCGAAGTACCTCAAAAGGCCCAATGAACCGAGGACTCAATTTACCTTTCTTCCCAAACCTCATAACACCCTTCATGGGTGAAACCTTCAACAGAACCTTCTCACCAACCATGTAGGACACATCCCGAACCTTCCTGTCAGCATAACTTTTTTGTCTCGACTGCGTTGTACGAAGCCTCTCCTGAATCATCTTCACCTTGTCTAAGGTATCCTGCACTAAGTCTGTACCCAATAGCCTAGCCTCACCCGGCTCAAACTAACCGACCGGAGATCTACACCGCCTCCCATACAAAGCCTCATATGGAGCCATCTGAATACTCGACTGGTAACTGTTGTTATAAGCAAACTCCGCGAGCGATAGAAACTGATCCCATGACCCTCCAAAATCAATGACACAAGCGCGCGGCATGTCTTCCAATATCTGAATAGTGCGCTCGGACTGCCCGTCCGTCAGAGGGTGAAAAGTTGTGCTCAACTCAACTTGCGTACCCAACTCTCGCTGTACCGACCTCCAAAACTGTGAATTAAACTGAGTACCTCTATCTGAAATGACGGAAACTGGGACGCCATGCAAACGAACAATCTCCCAGATATATATCTCTGCCAACCGCTCTAAAGAATAGGTAGTACACAAAAGAATGAAGTGCGCGGACTTGGTCAGCCGATCCACAATCATCCAAATAGCATCGAACTTCTTCAAAGTCCGTGGGAGCCCAACTACGAAGTCCATAGTGATCCGCTCCCACTTCCACTCTGGAATATCCATCCGCTGAAGCAAGCCATCCGACCTTTGATGCTCATATTTCACCTATTGATAATTGAGACACCGAGCTACAAATCCTACAATGTCCTTCTTCATCCTTCTCCGCCAATAATGCTGCCTCATATCCTGATACATCTTCGCGACACCCGGATGAATAGAATACCGCGAGCTATGAGCCTCCGCTAAAATCATCTTCCGAAGACCATCCATATTGGGCACGCATATCCGGCCCTGCATCCTCAATACCCCATCATCACCAATGGTCACATCTCTGGCATCATCGTGTTGAACCTATCCTTAAGGAAACGCAACTGAGGATCATCATATTGTCCCTCTCTGATGCGATCAAATAAGGAAGATCGAGAAATCACACAAGCCAATACCCGACTGGGCTCCGAAATATCCAACCTCACGAACCGATTGACCAAGGCCTGAACATCAACTGTAAGAGGTCTCTCCTCAACAGGAATATATACCAAACTCCCCATACTCACCGCCTTCCGGCTCAAAGCATCGGCCACCACATTGGCCTTCCCCGGATGATACAAGATAGTAATATCATAATTCTTTAGCAGCTCCAACCATCTCCGCTGCCTCAGATTGAGATCATTCTGCTTGAACAAGTGCTGGAGGCTACGATGATCAGTAAATATCTCGCAAGACACGCCATACAGATAATGCCTCCAAATCTTCAACGCGTGGACAACGACAGCCAACTCCAAATCATGAACAAGGTAGTTCTTCTCGTGGGGCTTCAACTGACGAGAAGCATAAGCAATAACTCTACCCTCCTGCATTAATACACATCCAATACCCACTCTCGAAGCATCACAATACACTATATATGAACCTGAAGCTGATGGCAATACTAATACTGGAGCTATGGTCAAGGCAGTCTTGAGCCTCTGAGAGCTCTCCTCACACTCATCTGACCAGTGAAATGGAGCACCCTTCTGAGTCAACTTGGTTAAGGGCGATGCGATAGATGAAAATCCCTGAACAAACCGGCGATAATAACCCGCCAAACCAAGAAAGCTACGAATCTTCGTGGCTGAGGACGGTCTGGGCCAACTCTGAACCGCCTCTACCTTCTTCGGATCAACCTGAATACCCTCGCTGGACACCACGTGCCCCAAGAAAGCCACTGAACTGAGCAAAAACTCATATTTGGAGAACTTTGCATAAAGCTTCTCCTCCCTCAATCTTTGCAACACCACTCTCAAATGCTCCGCGTGTTCCTCCTAACTATGCGAGTATACCAGAATATCATCAATGAAAACAATAACGAACGAGTCGAGATAAGGCCGAAACACGTTGTTCATCAAATGCATGAACGTTGCTGGGCCATTGGTCAACCCAAAAGACATCACAAGGAACTCATAGTGACCATATCGGGTCCTGAAAGTTGTCTTGAGAATATCTGAGTCCCTGATCTTTAACTGGTGATACCCTGAGCAAAGATTAATCTTAGAGAACACCCTCGCTCCCTGAAGCTGGTCGAACAAATCATCAATGCGAGGAAGGGGATACTTGTTCTTAATTGTGACCTTGTTCAACTGCCTGTAACCAATGCATATCCTCATGGTGCCATCCTTCTTCTTCACGAACAACACAGGTGCACCCCATGGCGAAACACTAGGACGAATGAACCCCTTATCGAGGAGCTCCTAAAGTTGCTCCTTCAACTTCAATGGTGCCATATGATACGGTGGAATAGAAATGGGCTGAGTGCCCGGCACCAGATCAATACCAAAATCAATATCCCTATCTGGTGGCATGCCCGGCAGGTCTGCATGAAACACATCGGGAAAATCCCTCACAATTGGAACAGAATCAATGCTGGGAGTCTCTGCACTGACATCCCTCACAAATGCTAAGTATGAAAGACAACCTTTCCCAACCATACACTCGGCCTTCAAGAATGAGATTACCCTGTTGGGAACATAACCAGACAAACCTCGCCACTCAATCCGTGGCACACCCGGCGTAGCTAACGTCATTGTCTTGGCATGACAGTCCAAAATAGCCCGGCACGAAGATAACCAATCCATGCCTAATATCGCATCAAAGTCTACCATACATAACCATAAAAGATCCACTCGGGTCTCCAGACCCCCAAGAAACACAACACACGACCAGTACACACGGTCTACCACAACAGTATCGCACACCGGAGTAGAGATATGAACAGAAGAAATGAGAGACTCGAGGGCGTATCCAAATAATAGGCAAAATAAGATGACATATAAGAGAACGTAGAGCCAGGATCAAATAACACAGAGGCATCTCTACGGCAGACTGAGATAATACCTGTAATCACCGGATCTGAAACAACATCATCAGGTCTAGCTGGAAGTGCATATAAACAGGCCTGACCACCACCGGATCGACCTTTCCCTCTTGGACGACCCCTAGATGACTGTCCTCCACCCCTAGCTGGCTGGGTGGATAGGTGAAGTAACTGGTGCCGAAGTCGAGGGCTGACCCCTCTACTGCAATGAACCCCCAAGGCAACAAGGACAGTGCCTCCACATACGCCCCAACTCTCCACACTCATAACAATTCCCTGGTGCCGGAGACAGGGACTGAAGAGGACCCTTAGCACCAGAATGACTAGCAAACGCACCTGGCGCAGAAGAGTCCTGAACTGATGGAGCACGGGACGAACCCTGGGCTGGAGGGACACTAAGTGAGGAATGACCCTGCTGAGAACGTGAGAACCATGGCCCGATGATGCCCCACGATAACCTAGACGAGCTGACTGAGCATGTCTGAATGGGCGGCCTTTGCCGTGCTGAAACTGACCCCTCGAAGGAGCACCTCCAAAACTACCAGATCCTCGAGGCCTCTTGGCCTCCCTCTCCTCGTGCTCCTGGCGTTGAACTGACTCAATCTTACGAGCGATATCAACAACCTCCTCAAACGTAGCACCTGACACCCTCTCCCTGGTCATGAGAATCCGAAGCTGATATGTGAGGCCATCAACAAACCTCCTGATCCTCTCTCTCTCCGTAGCAAACAACCAAATAGCATGACGAGCTAACTTTGAGAACCTCATCTCGTACTGTGTCACAGTCATATCCCCCTGTCGCAACTGCTCGAACTGCCTACGCAACTCCTCCCTGCGGGACTGTGGCACATACTTCTCTAAAAAGAGAGCGGAGAACTGCTACCAAGTAAGAGGTGCCGCACCAGCAGGCCTACGCCTCTCATATGCCTCCCACCAAGTGAAGGCAGCTCCCGTAAACTGAGAAGTCGTGAATGCGACCCCACTGGTCTCCAGAATACCTGCGGTGCGAAGAATCCTCTAACATTTATCCAAGAACCCTGGGCATCCTCGCACTCTACACCACTAAAAGTCGGAGGCTAGAGTCTGCCAAACCTCTCCAATATGCGCTGCTCGTCCTCTAGCATAACTGGAGCTACATAACCCTAAGCAGCTGCCACCGGCTGGGCTAGTGGTGCTTGCGGTGTCTGCAATCCCTGAACAACCTGATCGGCTGTGCGGGCGGCGGGAATCTGAGTACCTCCCCTGGCCTAAGAAGTGGTTGCGGTAGTAGAAACTGCGACCGCCTGAGCAAGACTCGTACACACGGTCAAGATCTGGGCCAAGGTCTCCTGAAGACCTAAAATCACAATAGGCACAGCTGGTGCCTGAGCTGGTGCTACTGGAGCGTCCACAACTGGGACCTGATCCTAAACTGGGCGGATGGTAGATCTTCAGGTGCTGCCCTAGCTGCTGTGCGGGCTATACCTCTGCCCCTACCACGGCCTCGACTGCGTCCTTGGCCTCTAGTGGCCCCAGCTGGTGGTACTGGTGGTCGTCCATCCTGACCGGTCGCTCGTGTCCTCACCATCTGTGAGAGAATAGAATAACAGAAGTATAGTACTCGGATAGACAGATTCGCACGACAAGAATTTCAAGAATATGAAGTTTTCCTAAAGGTTCTACAGCCACCCGAGTATAAATACACACATCTCTGTACCAATCCGCGAGACTCTACTAAACCTGCTCATAACTCGTGAGACCTATGTAACCTAGGCTCTGATACTAACTTGTCACGACCCAAACCGGAACTGGTCGTGATGGTGCCTCTCGTGAAACAAGGCCAGCCGACACAAACCCCCAATATCAAATCACAGTTATAATAATTCATAATCAAGTCATTAATAAGTAATAGATCCCAAAATAGAGTGAAGTAGAACAAATGCGGAAACAAACACAGCCCGACATCGGGGTGTCACCAGTCATGAGCATCTAAAATCCGTCTAAGAGTATGGAAAGACAACATAGTCTAATAAAACTAGAACAAACGAAATGAAGGTAGGAAGGAGAAGCGCTGGGCTGCAAACGCCAAGCAGCTACCTAGTCAACTCCAAACAAGCCTGTTGGAAGCAATCAGCCCTCGGTAGCATGACCCGAGACTCTTGAATCTGCACACAGGGGTGCAGGGAGTAATGTGAGTATGCCAACTCAGTAAGTAATAAAAGTAAAGGCAGCTGAGCGATAAGAAAACACATAAATACATAGCAAAATGCTACAACGAGGCAGGGTAAAACTAGCACAATACAGTAAAACAGTAAAAACTCATAAAAACTTCTTAGTTCGGTAAAAATCTCTTTAAAACATCTTTCAGCAGTTCAAATGAGTGAATGAAAACAGATATAAAAGATAACAATACAAATTAGCCCCTCGGGAAAAATACCAATAGAAACGAGCCCCTCGGGCTATCTCACAATCACTCATATCTGCCCCTCGGTCTAGATCGCATCACAAACTGGGTACCCGCGCTCACTGGGGTGTACAGACTCCGGGAGGGGCCCCATACGGCCCAAGTGCAATAACAAGCCATCTAGTGGCATAATCAACAGGCTCTCAGCCTCGTATGAATCACAAGCCACCTCGTGGCATAATAAATCTGGCCCTCGGCTTCTCATATATCACAATCAGTACCACATGCTGCGGCGCGCTGCCCGATCCCATAGTATCCTCACAACACAGGCCCTCGGCCTTACTCAGTCAGAATCTTACAAGCCATACGGGCAACAGTAAAATATGATGCTTAGCCCAAAATATCATTTGAAATATCAAAAACGAGTAAAGATGGCTGAGTTATGAAAAACGGTAGGATATAACATGACCGAATACAAATACTAAGGCAAAAAGTGAGGAATAGTAGTAAAAATCCTGGCGCGAGGCCCGAATATGGCGTTCAGCCCAAAACATGATGATAGCAAACAGTTTTCAATCAAATACGTAGATAAACAGTCATGCGGGACGGACTAAGTCACAATCCCCAACGGTGCACAGCCCCACGCTCGTAATCTAGCATGTCAACGATGTGAAATCCGAGGTTTCATACCTTCCGGACAACATTTACAATCATTAGTTACCTCTAACCGGTCCAATCTCTAGCCCGATGCCTTTGCCTCTCGTCTCGGCCTCAACTCGCATTCGAATCTAACAAAAATCAGAATCATGACGTCAAAATATGCTAAGGGCACGAAACCCATGCGAAAATAATCAATTTATGACACGAATCCGGAAATTAACCAAACCCGACCCCCGGGCCTACATCTCGGAATCCGACAATTAACATCAATGGAATCCTTATCTTCCCACGAGTTCATGCATCTCAATTTTACCAAAATCCAATCACAAATGACCCCTCAAATCCCAAATTCTAGGTCTCCAATTTCAAGCCCTAGTTTCTTCAATTTTACTCACAATTATCCATGAATTTCAAGCCTAAATCAATGAAATAACACCATAGGAACGAGTTTTATGATCAAAATTCTTACCTCAACGAAGTTCCCTCTGATTCTCCCTTCAAAATCCCCCAAAAGCTCGAAAAATCGATTGGAAATGGTGAAGAAAAGGCTGAAAATCGCGAAGGAGGGTTTATATACTTTCTGGCCCAGGGTTTACGCACCTGCGGCCCAAATTCCGCATCTACGATTTTCACTTAACGCCTCAATTCCGCACCTACGATCGAACAGCCGCACCTGCAATACCGCAGGTGCGCTCAAACTGCCGCTTCTGCGGTTCCAGCCCCACATGGCCAATTCCGCATCTGTGACCATCTAGGCGCTTCTGCAGGCCCGCACCTGCGGTCCCCTAGCCACAGGTGCAGTTATGACAGCAATGGGACATCTTCGGCTGCCAAAACCAAACTAAAATCTTCCGTCAACCATCCGAAATCACCCCGAGGCTCCCGGGACCTCAACCAAAAGCACAAACAAGTCATATACCACTATTCAAACTTATACCAATCGTCAAAACACCTCAAACCACATCGAATCAACCAAAACACATCGGATTCCAGCCTAAGTGATATTTTAAACGTTAATGCCACACAAGAGGAGGAGGTGATTTGTGTGGTACCCAATTTTTGCTTAACTACTCTATAGAAGAACCTGGTTTTTCTAGGTGTTCCAACTACTACTGTTTGCGGAAGAATAAATACTGAAAGTAAAGAACACAAAGATTTTTACGTGAAAAACACCTGGCTCAAAAGGTGAAAAAACCACGACCTACAACTCAGTAGGATTTTCCCAAACTTCCGCTAAAATCACTAAGCCAAAGCAGCATTTACAAAACTCTTTGTAAACCTAAGGATTAACTCTAATCCCGTTGTAGCACACAGCCTCAACTGTTGCGACAACTTCAAGTTAGCTATAACTTGAACACACCAAGTACCTAATACATTTGCTTCTATGAAAGCTGAAAGGTACAATTTTAAATCACCTACTACAATTTAACTAAAATAAAAGATAGATACAATGTAACTGGTTCTTCTATCTCATTCAAGTAGCTTCAGGAGTGCACACTCAAATCTCACATAAATTGCTTGCAAAATCGCCTTGCTCTTTCGCTCTCGATTTAGTTTAACTTCTGCGTATGTGCAATCCCTGTAAAAGAGAACAATCATTGTTATTTAATAGGTTAGTAATCAGAGTTTGATTGGGACTCAATTGCTGCTCTTCTATCGCAGAAGAGTTCATGATGATATCAAACTCTAACACTATCTTTATCCTGGATTGTGTTCTCTTCAAATAAGGAGACTTTCTCTCCTTATCTAATATGCAACCTTTTCGATCAGATCAGGAGATATTACTGCTTTATCAGTAGGACTTATCTCCTTCACGTGCATCTCATATGTATAGGTTGATCATGACTGTGCTTCACAAGATGGACCTGGTTCATGACTGAGTTCTTTTGTCATTCTTCAAAACTGCACCTGTTCTTGGGCAAACAAATTCCCCCTTTTTTATGATGACAAACTCTGTGCTTTTTACTGATTTGGAACCTGTATGAACTCAGCTTAACCATCAATACTAAACTTAGAAAATTCCCTTATCATCAAGGACCAAGTTAATTAGATTATAAACATCATTTATTTCAGAATGTGTAAAGCACAATGTCTCTTCCCCCTTTTGGCATCATCAAAAAGTTGCATGCAAAGTGTGATTACCAGATTTTAATAAGTACTCATGGCCACTGGGGCAACTGCAAGTGCAATCATAGTGCAATCATCAGTAATCAAACAAGCATATTTAAACTATCAAGGACAGATTAATCATTGAACAAGAGCAAAATAGTAGTTATCATTGATAGAGATATGTTGCCACCTACAATCTACAAAAAGAAAGAAAAACATTCCAACCATGAGCAAAAAAATAGAAAGATAGAAAAATTCCCTAATCTGGGTCACTGGGGTACTGAACAAATGCAGGAGACGGGATCTAGGAGTCCTAAGGCTTGGAGGAACTAGAGGGTTGGGTTTGGAGAAGATTCAACATGTTCTGAAGAATTCAATCATTTTTCTCCTTTTCTTTGGCAAGCTCAGATCTGAGACCATCCCTCTCAGCTTCTACTTCAGCCACACGTGCCTTGAGCCTTTCTATTTCAGCATCCTTGGCTGCACATTCCTGAACCAGACTCCTAACCTTGCTATTGATGGGTGTCCTCTGGAATGAACCAGGTTCATTTGGGATGGCATTGACTGGATAGTCACAAGCAAGCAGAGTATTGATGCCAAAGTGTTCCTTGCTTGAGGCCATTTCCCATTTCTTCAGAGGCACATTCAGCCTGTCCAGAACTGTGGTTAGAATAAAGCCATATGGAGTAGCATGAGCCTTGGAGCCATTTATGACCCTGTCTAGCAGCTTGACAATGAAAGCAGGCCAATTGATTTGCTTTCCTCTCTCCAGGCACTCCATAAGGACCAGATCCATGTAGTTGGCAGTGTGCCTTCTCTCCTGTCTAGGCAATAAGCACTTGTTGACAAATTCAAACACAACCTTGTGCTCAGGCCTCATTTCACTCTTCTGCACAGCCCGGGCTTCATTCACTTCTTCTGAATCACAAAACCTCTTGGTGATTTCAAGGGCAGTAGGGAGGGAGTCCAGGCAAGGCCACCTTTGCCTTGTGTAGTCATCAAACCCTTCAGAGGGTATGTCCAGAATCTCTCCCAGTTTCTGTGCATCAAACATCACTTGAACTCCTTTCACCAGGCTTCTAACTATGCCATCCTTAACCACAGCATTTGCCATAAATTCAATCAGCTCATTCCTGGCAAGCTTACCATCAATCTGAAGGACCATGTCCTTCCACCCCTGAGCTGCTAAAGCATCCACCAACCTAATCATTCCTGGTTGCACCAGGTCTTTCAACAGTCTTCCCTTCAAAATTTTCCTTCTGCCAAATGTGGCAAACTTGTCCTGTTCCTTCTCAGAATCATGTTCTTCTTTTTCTCCACTCCAGTCTTTATCATCAGAAATTCTTGATTGTTTGTGTTTCACTGCTCTTGTCCTCTTGGCTAGTGAAGGTTCAACAGCCTCAGACACAAAGGATGACTTCTTGGAGGAAGTCTTGGGCTTTTTAGGCTTGGGTGTAGGAACCTCCACTGTTGTACCCCTTTCTTGATGGACCAGTTCCATCTCCTCTTCCTCAACAGCCTCTGAGGATTCTGCAATCTTTCCCTTTCCCTTATCCATTTTCTTTTTCTTACTTTCTTCTAAGGCTTTTTGTAGATCAGTTTCACTCTGTTTTACTCTGGTTCTTGTGGCTCTACCCCTAGGCACTGAAGAGGCAGTAGGTGTTGGGGATGAAGCTTTTCTTTTCTTGGAAGGCTTAGGAACATTTGGGGCTTTTGTTGTGGGAGTTCGACGTTTCTTTGGGTCATAGCTTGCCCCAACCTTTTTCAATAGATCAGCTAGGGTCTCTTCGGTAGATGAAACAGGTTCATCTCTCTTTTTGTCTGGATGAACCAACCCCTCAGCAGCTTCCCTAGAACCACTTCCCCTTGACTTCAGGCCACTCGCTTGTACCCTTTCATGTTCAACCCCACAAATAGCAGGTACTGCATTATTCCTAGATCCCCTCTCTTCACCACATGCACCCTCTCTCTCTTTTTCTTTTTCTAACTTCTTTTTACCTCCACTCCTACGTATCTCAGGCAACTCAACATCCCTAATGGGTCCAACCAGAACAAACCTAGTCTCTAAATTTTCAATTACAGGTGAACTTGCCTTGGAAGGTGATTCTTGAGTCTTTTTAGAGTCAGAAGACCCGTGTCCTTCCCCCTCAGTAGCAGATTGATAGGATTCAGACTCAGAGTTGGAGTCAGATTTTTGAGCTTTGCTTGATTTCACTTGGCTTGCTTTCAACCTTTCATTTAAAGCCTTCCTCAGAGCACTAGATGCCACAGTCTTTCTAGCAAGCATTTTTACCCTTCGTAGTCTAGGTTTTGGAGATTCACTGGGTGGATGAATTTGAGGGATATGGTGGTGGTGGAGTTCCAGGATTTTCTTGTGGGTTAGACATGATCGTTGATTCTTTGAGAAAATTTGGGAATTTTGGAGAAGAGGGTAAGTGAAGATGACAACGAATTTTTGACGGTTTAGAGTTATGATGAAGACTGGAGAATTGATGTGTATTTAAAGGGGATTGCACATTTAATAAGTAACGTCAACCTTTTGCAATGGTCAAATAGGAGTCTAATCAACCTGAAATTCCAGATTTTGAATGATCTATTTGGCTTCCCTAAATATTAGGCAAAAATTACGATTTAGAGTTCTAGATGGACGGAACTGGTTCAATGCTAACAGATAGAATTTTCTAGGAATTTGACAAGTATAGGACTTCTGCTCATGATTGAATTATTGATCTTTCTAATTGTACAGAGTATAGAAAACATACCTGAGCTTTCATATAAACCCATACTGATGAACCAGGTTCTTCATTTAGAACTCTCTTGAACATGCCTCAAATGCCATAATAGAGAAAATTTTGTAAGAGATTAGTGAGTCATATAAACACATGTCACAGGAGTATACTAATTAAAGTATGAAGCTGAGTAAGAATTAATCTAGATATTTATACATGTTTAGAATTCCTAGCCAAAAAATAATTTTTTTTTCATTTTTCAATTTTTTTTTTCATTATGCATTCTGAGCTGGACCTATTAGGTGATCTTAATCATCCCTAATTCCAACTTGTTCCTCTCAAAGTTTTCTCTACTCAGTGCTTTAGTGAAGATGTCAGCAATTTGTTTATCAGTCGCACAAAATTCTATGGAGATCAATCCTTTCTCATAGTTATCTCTCAAGAAGTGGTGTCTAACATCTATGTGCTTAGTCCTCTTTGATGAACAAGGTTCTTTGTCATACTTATAGCACTAGTGTTATCACAGAATATAGGAATGCAACCAACTTCAATGCCAAAATCTACCAGCTGCTGTTTGATCCATAGTAGTTGAGCACAACAAGATGTAGCAGCAACATATTCAGCCTCAGCAGTGGATAAGGCCACTGAATTTTGCTTTTTAGTGGCCCATGATACAAGACATGAACCAAGAAAATGAGACATACCTGAGGTGCTTTTCCTATCCACAAGGAAACCTGCATAATCAGCATCAGCATATCCTACTAGATTGAAATTACTACCTTTAGGATACCAAAGACACGGATCAGTGGTGCCTTTCAAATATCTTAGTATCCTTTTGATAGCAATCAAGTGAGACTCTTTTGGATTAGCCTGAAAGAAAGCACAAAGCCCTACACTGAAAACAATGTCAGGTCTGCTGGCAGTAAGATACAAGAGTGAACCAATCATTCCCCTATACAACTTTTGATCAACTGATGAACCAGGTTCATCAATGTCTAATTTAGTGGCAGTTGCAATGGGTGTGTCTATTTCTTTTGATTCTTCCATTTTAAACTTTTTGATAAGCTCTTTTGCATACTTCTACTGATGGATCATGGTTCCATTTAGACTTTGTTTGATCTGTAAGCCTAAGAAGAAGTTAAGCTCACCCATCATACTCATTTCAAACTCACTCCCCATTAGTTTTGCAAAATCCTTACTTAGCTTATCAGTGGTGGCCCCAAAGATTATGTCATCAACATATATTTGTACCACAAGGAGATCCTTACCTTTTTCCCTTAGGAATAAGGTACTGTCAATTTTACCTCTTTTGTAGCCATGTTCAAGCAGAAATTTGGACAGTCGTTCATACCATACTCTTGGAGCCTGCTTGAGTCCATAGAGAGCCTTGTCTAATTTGTACACTGTGACGATCCGACCCGTCGTCTCATGAGTTACTACCATGTTCTTCCCAATTTCTGTTTTCTTATGTTTCATTATCGGTATTGAGTGCGTTAGAATTGATTTGGAATGATTTTGATAAGAAATGAGACACTTAGTCTCTTTTAAGAAGGCTTAAGTTGGAAAAGTCAACCGGATGTTGACTTGTGAGTTAGAAGGCTCGGAATTGAATTCCGATGATTCGGTTAGCTCCGGGTGATGATTTAAGGCTTAAGAGCGCAATTGGGAGTAATTTTGGAGGTCCGGTGAAGAAGTTAGCCTATTTTGGCGAAGGTAGTATTTTGGCGATTTCCGGTTGATAGGTGAAATTTTGATCCGGGAGTCAGAATGGAATTACGAGAGTTGTTGTAGCTTCGTTATGTCATTTTGGACTTGTGTGCAAAATTTGAAGTCAATTGGACGTGATTTGATAGGTTTCGGCATCGGAAATAGAAGTTGGAAGTTCTAAAGTTCATAAAGCTTGGATTGGAGGTTGATTCATGATTTTAGCGTTGTTTGATGTGATTCCTCGAGCAAGTCCGTAATATATTATGGGACTTGTTAGTATACTTTGTTGGGATCCCATGAGGCTCGGATAAATTTTGGAAGAGTTTTTGAAAGATTTTTGCCATTTTGAGCATAAATGTAATGATCTAAAGGTTCATTTTTAGTTCTAGAGATCCAAATTTGATTCCGAGACTTCCAGAATTTTGATAATGAATTATAGGACTGATCTGCAAAATTTTGGTCTAATTTCATCAAGTCGCGATTGGGTTTTTGACGCGAAACATGAGTAATTGTTTAACGAGCAAAATGGATATCGCACTGGGCAAATGAGCTCCGAATTGAGTTTCGATTAAAGGGTTGTGTTCGTATTATTATTTGTGACTCATAGGAATAAGAATCGTCTAATTCCGAGTTTGTACGAAGGAGTTAGAGCCTTTTTAGTGAAATTAAAGAGTGCTGGTGCATCACGTTTGGTGTGGCACTTTTAGCGACCAGATTAGCACCTTTAGCGACCAGATTTGGGTCTTTAGCGACCAGATTTGCTTATTAAAAGCTGCTGCGTTTCTGCTCGTTTTTTTTTACCTATTTTCTTGCGAAATAACACGGCTTGGGGCGATTTTGAGCAAGAAATCATGGGAAATCTTGAGTTAAGTCACTTGTGATTATTTCTACTCCATAATATTGAATTATCATCGAATAATCCGACTAGATTACATGTTTTTGAGGTGTAAATTGGGGATTTTGGACCTAGGGATTTGAAAATAAGATTTGAAGATTTGAGAGGTCATTTGAGTTCTGATTTTGGTAAACTTTATATGTACGGACTCGTGGCGAGACGAGGAATCCGTTGGTGTGATTTTCGGAATTTTTCGAGAAGTGGGCCCGGGGCTCGGGTTTTACCAACTTCGTGAATTTTAGTACTTTTCGAGTATTTTTTATTGGGTTATGTTTCTTTAACCCATATTTATGTATTCGCTGTGATTTTGACTAGATTCGACGCGCGAGGAGGTCGATACAAAGGGAAAATGCATTGCGGACCAGTCTACGGCCGGTTAGAGGTGAGTAGTTGATGTATATGATGGCCTGAGGGTTTGAAACCCCGGCTTATCACATTGTGACGCTATTGTAGGGCGTGACTCGCACCCCATGGCAGGTGCGGGATTAGTTATGACTGGGGATTGAGACTTAGTCCATCCCGAACAAGAATGTTTCTATATTGGCGACTGATACGCACCCTGTATTGAATATATCTGGGCTTATTGCGGTGTTTGGGGCCTTGTGCCGATCTGTAGCATCCTTAGAGGATGAATGTCATTGTGATAGCATGCTTTGTATAATCATTGATCTCAGTCCTGTGTTTAATCACTGTTATGAAATGCTAAGTCACTTTTCCTGAGGTTAAATATCTAAAGTATATTCTCCTTAATAAATTGGAAATTGGAAAATTAATTGAATCTGTTACATGACTCATATGCATATTGTGGACTGAGTATGGATCGGGCTGCATGCCGCAGCGAATGGTATGATTATATTGCGCTTGGGCTGAAGGAGCCCCTCCGGAGTCTGTACACACCCCTAGTGAGCGCCGTCGACGTAACTGGATCGGGCTACGC